>NC_092717.1:86545807-86826807 GCF_047496885.1 Scyliorhinus torazame
CAATTCACACCTCTTTAACCTGGGGCTACCCCACCTCTGGATCTGTAACGATTTAATCACCTGCTAATGCGCGCATTCCAAGCATTGTCTGGCATCTTTGAATTTGTGTATATATATGTTTCTGGAACATACCTCTTCATTCACCTGAGGAAGGAGCAGTGCTCTGAAAGCTAGTGATTCGAAACAAACCTGTTGGACTTTAACCTCGTGTTGTGTGACTTCTTACTGTGCTCACCCCAGTCCAACGCCGGCATCTCCACATCATGGCTAGCATATATTCAGTCCAGGTAAAGGTCCCATGCTGATGGCCATAAGCCATGGCCAATGTTCGTATCTGACTAATTTTCAGTGGTGATGACAGAAGTGCTCAAACCTCAAGGGGTAACATCTGCCTAAAAGTGGAGGATATGTCGCGAAGAGAATGCGGCTCCAATATACAGACAAGCTCTGAACCTGCTTGTTTTCTCAGCATTGTCCATTTTCCCTGCAATCTTTGCAAAGTGTCAATTTTGTAATCGGAAGTGGCTATCCCAGATGGCTACCGTTCTTTACACAGAGAGTGGTGGGTGTGTGGAATGCACTACCAGCAGATGTGGTGGAGTCAGAGTCATTCGGGACATTTAAGCGTCTCTTGGACAGGCACATGGACAGCAGTAAATTGAAGGGCTGTAGGTTAGATTGATCTTAGAATAGGATAAATGGTTGGCACAACATTGTGGGCCCAGGGCCTGTCCTGTGCTGTAATGTTCTATGTTCTAATATTGCAACAGTAGCGTATATCCAGATTTCATGCAGGACCTGCCTTGGTTGAGGTATAGTAACTCAGGCAGGGACTCACAGCAAGTCAGAGGACAGATGAGAGGTCCTTACAGGAGCTGTGTGATGCCAGAGGAGCATTAAGCAAAACAGTTATGCAGCCTTAGCAAAAAGCTGGTAACTCCCTGTGTAAGTTTTGAATAATGGAATGAAAAGAGGAATTGGGAAAACAGCAGTCATTGGTAGTGAGGGTTGTAGGAGCGAACTCTATTTTTAGTGAGATGGCACATCAGCTGGTTGTGTGCCTGAACAAAACATAAAGCAATGTTTCTCTAAATCCCACCAAGTCACAAGTAAGGTTGAGAAAGTAAGAACTTAGTCAGAGCCCACAGTATAGTTCAGATGTGTGAAAAGGGAATAAAAAGAAGAAAAAAAAACTTGCGAGGATCTGTGTATTTTGCTGAAGCATAAACCCTTTGTCCTGTCTAAATGTGATTCCTTGTGTGTCGGTATGTAGTGTTTTTGTGTAAGATAAACAGTTAAACAGTTTTTAAATAAAAGTGAAAACTTTAACTGACTATTTACACCAGCCACTAATTCCAATTAAGCAACACAATACAGTTCAAATGCCACTTATAAATAAGGTTAACAAAGAGGTTCGTTGCTTATCTGTGCAGATATCTGGAAAGAGAGAGACACTTTCCAGAAACAACTTGAAATGGCTCCTCCCATTAATTACATCATCTGTACCACACAAATATGTCCCGTAGCCTGCTTAACTAGGACTAAACACAATCCCTCATAAATTATCTACTCTCCAGGGAATCTCCAGTAATCAAAATATTATCCCATTAGCCATTTCTCTGTAAACAATCAAATGGTTTAAATCAATCATTACATCACCTTTTACGACTCCTTAATTACAGCTTTAGTCGACACACTGCATGTGCATTTTTAGTAACATTACCACAAATATGAAATGTAATATATAACAATTTCTACATTTATCATTGTTAACCCCCTGTAGTTTGGTCTTGTATGTTTTTTTTCCTTGCTTGTTTAATGAATGCATCACATATTTCTAGAGGTGCATGGACTTTTGGAAGTGTGAATGTGATTACTGTGCGTACCTAAATTTTTAGTAAGGGATTGTGAGTTTGCAGTGTTCTTTCTCTGAGTACCTATATCTGCGAGAGAATGCTGAGAATTAACAGATTGCTGAGAATTAACAGATTGAAATTTACAGCTGTGAGAACCTATAAATTGCTTTGTTTTCTGTGTTTGTTGATAAGTTTGCTTTATTACTGGTATGGCCTATATGTGTTCAGGTTTTATTAAGTTACCCATGTTTTGAGTTGTAACGACAGGCATTTCAGAAGTTTAAAGCAAGTATCACGAGAGCACTAACATAATTCATTTTGGTTGTCATTGTTTTAAAGCACCTGCTAAGTTTCTTGGCTTGTGAGTGGATAATGTTTGTATTCTTCAAGGTTTAATGTTTTTCTGTCCGCCATTGTAGGTGCAATTCAACTGAAACATTTCTATGTCCGGTTTCGGGCGCATTTATCAGGGTGTTTCTCAGCACCTGCAGTTCTCGCTAGCCATTGACACTTTGCCACTTTTTTGCTTTGATGAGGAACTCCCCTTCGAGGCCGTAGTAATGTCATTTCCTGCACTGAGCTCATTAGTGCAAGAAGACTACTCGTAGATATGGGCAGATGTTTCAACTCCCCCTCAGCGACCCCACCACGGTCTCCGGACCCCCGCAATTCATCCAACTTATCTCTTCCTCTCAGGAATCACGGCACAAATCACAGCTCCATTTTGACAAAGTGTTTGAAGATCTGGAGAAAAAACCTGCCTATTTCTCTCTGAAGAACCACGCAGGTTTTCCTTCAGAACCTGAAGCTTAGCCATTAAATTTAGTTCGGCTCAAATGGAGCACAGGATAATACAAAATGTGAGAAAATAAATTTATTATAGCAAGGCAACAGGTAATAAAATAAAAGACTACGATTCTTCGTTTACTGGAGTAGTGCTCAGCCAGCATAACATAAATCTCACAGTTCGACCACATTGTAAGCAAACAGCAGGGCGATTCTCCGGCTGTGTTGAGCCTGGCACAAATCCCACTATATTGGGAGAATAGTGGGAGAACACGGAAACGGGATTTGCACCAGGCGGCGGATCGTGCACGATGCTCACAGCCTGCTGCAGCTGATGTAATCTGCTTCATGCCCTCGCTGGACGTGAACCAGATTAGCATATTTCAACCATAATGTAAATATGTCATGGGTGCTGGTACCGGCGATTGGGGGTGGGGTTGTGAATTCCATCCAGCATTTCCAATTATTCATCCTTTCAGTACATACAATTCACCATATTTAAAGACAAACACAAGGGAGTTTTAATCAAGGGAAAGTAGCTGGGACGAAAATGACAGGATATGAAAGGTCTGATACATTTATAGAGATATATTGTGAGTAATAAATCATAAGATCTTAATGCCGCTTACGAGCAATCAGTTAATCAAGAGCTTTGCCCTGATTCATGAGAGGATGGTGTGTCTGCCGTTTCTTGCTACCTTATCTTTACTGGAATATCTAATGACTCTTCTCGTGACAATAGAGTTCTTTCCAGCTCGTCCAACATTCTTGACGCCCTCAGAAAATGTTTGTAAGTACCAATATATAGTTTTAACTCTTAAATTATCTCCCCAAATGACAACCTCTACAGTCAGGTGTACGAGGATAGCAGGTACACGTGAGCACCGGCATTTCCAAGTTCCCTCTAACTCATACACTATCCTGTTTTGACATGCAGGATTGGATTTTCACTAACAAGGCAGGTAGCTCAAGCCAGAAAAGAAAGTATTCTTTCAGACCCAATTTTTGCTTGAGTAGGCATGGGTGAGATAGAATTGGGTCTGCCGCATCGAGAAGCAGATTGCAAGCAGCCAGAAAGGTGGCCGGGTGCTAAGGCAGCGTGATGGAAAGACCCATCTTGGTTCTCTGGTCTTTGGTCAAATTATTTGCTTACATTTTATGCCCTCTAGCCTTCACCCGTCACACACCATTATCTCCCCACCAACTCCCCATGGGGCCTTCATGCCCCTGTGCCAACTCAAGCCTCCCACCAACTCCCAATGACCCCTCTTAACCTTCATGCCAAATTATTGCATTTCCATACTCATTAACCCTGTACCCACTATGTATGGAACTAATGAACCCTCGAGGAATAATGGCATGTGTCAAATGGCATAAAAATACTGAACAGGTTTATTTGAAATCACAAGCTTTCAGAGTGCTGCTCCTTCATCAGGTGAAGTGGAGGCAGGTTCACAAACACAGCATATATAGGCAGAGACACAATTGCAAGTTAATTACAGATTAGATTGTGAAGAATGGTTGGAATGTAAGCCTTTACAGGAACAGACTGTGTGAGTGGAGTGAGTGATAATCACAGGTAATCGAGGTGTGAATTGTCTCAGGCCAGCACAGTTAGTAGGATTCTGAAAACCTGGACAGTATGGTGGGGATTACATGTAATGTGACATGAACCCGAGGTCCTGGTTGAGGCCGTCCTCATGTGCGTGGAACCTGGCTACCAGTATCTGCTTGGCAATTCTGCGTTGTCGTGTATCTTGAAAGCCGCGTTGGAGAATGTTTACCCGAAGATCAGAGACTGAATGTGCTTGACTGCTAAAATGTTCCCCGACTGGAAGGGAACACTCCTGCATGGTGATTGTTGCGCGGTGTCTGTGCATCCTTTGTTGTAGCATATGCATGGTCTTGCCGATGTACCATGCCTCGGGACATCCTTTCCTGCAGCGTATGAGCCAAGTTCCCCCCGCATGAGGATGGCATCAAGGATCTTGGATGAGCAATAAGTGGTGGCTTTGCTTGCGAAGCCCATATGCCCATAATGGTAAATAATTACTAACAAAGGAAAAGGCAGACTCAAGATGATCAGTGTGTTGTTTCTATTCTTTGTATGATACTGGTTAATTTACAACTTTGCATTAAATGTATAAAGGAAAATACTGCAGATGTTGGAAATTTGAAATAAAAACAGAAAATGCCAGATATATTTAGTAGGTCTGGCAGCATCTGTGGAGAAAGAAATAGAGTCACGGACATGAGACATTTATTGTCCCTCTCTCCAAAAATCTGCCAAACCTGCTGAGTATTTCCAGTATTTTTCCATTTTTAATCATTTAATCCATTTTGACATTCAATGGCATTAACATCGCTGAATCCCCCACAACCAACATCCTGGAGGTTACCATTGATCAGAAACTTAACTGGACTAGCCATATTAATACTGTGGCTACACAGACAGGTCAAAGGTTAGGAATCCTACGGCGAGTAACTCACCTCCTGACCCCTCAAAGCCTGTCCACCTTCTACAAGGCGCAAGTCAGGAGTGTAATGGAATACTCTCCACTTGCCTGGATGAGTGCAGCTCCTACAACACTCAAGAAACTCAACACCATCCAGGACAAAATAGATTGCTGATTGCTCGCCCTTCCACAAACATTCAAACCCTCCACCACCGACAACAGTGGCAGCCATGTGTACCATCTACAAGATGCACTGCAGTAACTCACCACTGCCGAAGACAGCAGCTTCCAAACCCACGACCACTATCATCTAGAAGGACAAGAGCAGCAGATACTTGGGAACCCCACACCTGGAGGTTTCCCTCCAAGTCACTCACCAAAATCCTGAAACTCCCTCCCTCACAGCACAGTGGGTGTACTTATACCTCAAGGACTGCAACAGTTCAAGAAGGCAACTAAGCACCACCTTCTGAAGGGCAACTAGGTGATGGGAAATAAATGTTGGCCTAACCAGCGATGCCCACATCCCATAAAATACATTTTTTAAAATAAATAAATATTGTTTTCGATGTGTGTGAGCCCAAGGACACAATAATTAGATCTGTTTAGATGGCAGTTAAGGACATACATTACAAGAGCAGAAGAAAGTTGTACGGTCCTTTGAACAGGCTCTCTCATTTAACAGGATCATGGCTGACCCTCGACATCAATACAAATTTCCACCCTATCACCACAGCACTTAATTCCATGGGATTCCACAAAATGTATCAATCTCTGTCTTGGACAATTACCCATAGATTTCTGAGGTGCAGAATTCGAAAGATTCATCTGAATACACTGGGACCAGTATAGTGGATAGTTGTATAACTAGGGCTGTATAGATTGTTTTAAACTAAATGGTTAGACATTGAGGGGTGGGGTAGTTGGGGGGAGGAGGGAGGCTCGTGTAAGACGAGATCTGGAAAGTCAAAGAGAAGGGACAAGAAAATTATGCAGGGTGGGGATACATGTAATGGTAACCAGAGCGTGATAGGAAGGGTCACAGTGCACAAATATGAAACTACACTGGCTGATATGGCAGGATAGGGCAAAATGGCTTTAACCAAGAAAAGGGACTGGACAGTTCAGGTGAAGAGAGATCTAAAGTTAAAAGCTGAGGCAATAGGAAAGAATATCAATATTGGCAAAGAAAAGTTGAGTGAGACAGGAAAGAAAGAGAGTTTAATTGTAAAAGTGGATTACAGAGTAGGGTCAATGCAGAGAATTGTAGTAAAATAATAACATTAAAGTCACTTTATCTGAATACCTGGAGTATATGATAGATGGATTAGGGGCACAAATAGAAAGAAATAAATGGTTTAGATTTAAACACCATTACAGAAACATGGTTACAAGGTGACTAAGGTTGGGGAACAAATATTCCAGGATACACACATTTTGAAATGACAGGCAGCAAGGAAAAGGAGAAGGGATAGCTCTGATTATAAAATTTGACATAAGGGCATAAGTGAGAAAGGATCTTGGTTGAGAAAATCAGGAAGTAGAATCAGCATGGTGTATATTAGGAATAACAAGGGTTAGAAAATACTGGTGTCAGTAGTTTATGGGACCCTCATGACAGTAGTTACACCATTAGACAGAGCATTAAACAAGAGCTTATTGCAGCTTGTAACATAGGCAATATATAATTCTACTTTAATTTGCATTTAGACTGGACCAATCAGTTAGGAGACGTGGTAGCCGAGTGGTATTGTCGCTGGACTAGTAATCCAGAAACCCAGGGTAATGATCTGGGGACCCGGGTTCAAATCCCTCCACACCAGATGGTGAAATTTGAATACAAAAAAAATAATCTGGAATTAAAAGTCCAATGATGTTGATTATCTGGTTCACTAATGTGCTTTAGGGAAGGAAATCTGACGTCATAGACCCACCGCAATGTGGTTGAGTCTTAACTGCCCTCTGAAATGGCCAAGCAAGCCATTTAGTTCAAAGTCAATTAGGGATGGTCAATAAATGCTGTCCCAGCCAGTGACACTCACATCCATGAATGAATTTTTAAAACAAGGTCTGGAAGATGTATTTGTTGAATACTTTGTGACAAGAAGCAATATAGAATCAATTAGGAATAAAATTATTTTAGATCTCGTGTTGTGCAATGAGGCAGGATTAATTAGTGCCTTAATAATAAAAGATCCACTGGGGAATTATGATCATTAATCAACTGAATTTCACATTAAGCTTAAAAACAACATAAGCCAATCAAAAATAAGAATCATAAACTTAAAACAAAGCAAATTGCATAAATATGAGGAAACAACTAGCTAAGTTTGATTGATTAAATAGACTAAAGGTAGTAAATAAAACAATGAGAAACAATTTAGAGAAACAATTTTAAATGCTCAACAAAAAATGCATTCCAGCAAAAACAAGAACTCAGCAAGAAAGATCCATGTATGCATTACATGGGAAGCTAAGGAAAGTATTCTTTAAGACCTTTGAGGATTGTATAGTCAAGTCCCGCCATTCGCATCTTACTGGTTTGCGTTTTCACATACCCACGTTTTGTACACCATACACCACATCGCCCATCACGTGAGCAATGCTTACTTCCCCGTGGTTTCCTCTCCCTCTCTCTTTTTTTCCCAGGGAGACGGCAGCTATGTTGGAGCAGAGACCGGAATGGCTTCAGCTGAAGTGCAGCCCGAATGAAGGAGAGTGGAGCTGGGAGCATAAAGGAGCATGAGAAAGAGTGAGGTGGAGCGGGGAGGTAAAAGAGCGCCAGACTGAGAACGTAGTACTAACTTGGATTTTGGAACCCCTGAGGTGATGTCAGGGTTCAAAAGTGGTGCAAGGCTAATGGAAGCAGCTGATTAGGTGAGTACAGTTGGGTTAATATTTACTACTTTTATGGCTTATAGTTTGTACGGTCTATAGTTTGTGGTCTATAGTTTGAAGGGCTATATTCTGTGGTGAAGAGGACCAGGGAAGAAGGGCCCTAGAGTACATTATATTATTTGAATGAAATGAAAATCGCTTATTGTCACAAGTAGGCTTCAAATGAAGTTACTGTGAAAAGCTCCTAGTCGCCACATTCCGGTGCCTGTTCGGGGAAGCTGTTACGGGGATCGAACCATGCTGCTGGCCTGCCTTGGTCTGCTTTCAAAGCCAGCAATTTAGCCCTGTGCTAAACAGCCCCTGACTTGATTTTAAGTATCTTCCAAAAAGATTAATTTAAAGGGGTAAGTCTTGGCAGGATATCTGAAATTCATAGTGTGCTCCACCTGGTCAGCACAGTAGCACAATGCTTAGCACTGTTACTTCTCGGCTCCAGGGTCCCAGGTTCAATTCCCAGCTTGGATCACTGACTGTGAGGAGTCTGCACGTTCTCTCCGTATCTGCGTGGGTTTCCTATGGATGCTCCGGTTTCCTCCCACAAGTTCCAAAAGATGTGCTGTTAGGTGATTTGGACATTCTGAATTCTCCCTCTGTGTACCCTAACAGGCGCCAGAATGTGGCATCTAGGGGCTTTTCACAGTAACTTCATTGCAGTGTTAATGTAGCCTAATTGTGACAATAAAGATTATATTCAAAAAAGGTTATATAAAATATGGGAAGCCAGGAATATTTCCAGCGCCCAAGGTCAACATGTGTACAGGAAGTGTCTCCAGCTGCAGCTCTTGGAAGCCTGGGTTTCGGAGCTGGAGCAGTGTCTGGCGACGCTGTGGAGCATCCACCAGGCAGAGAGTATCATGGATAGTACTGAGGGAGAGGTGGACACGCCGCATACTCAGACCCCACAGGCTGGAAGGGATTGGGTGACCACCAGGCAAGCAAGAGAAATAGGCTGGCCATGCAGGGATCTCCTGTGGCCATTCCCCTGCAAAACAGATATACTAGGCGGGATTCTTCCTTCTGGGGAGTAAGTCCCCATGCCGGCAGGAAAACCGGCGCCAACCACTCCGGCGTCAACAGCCCCCGAAAGTGAGGAATTCTCCGAATTTTCGGGGGCTAGGTGGATGCCGGAGGGGTTGGCACTGTTCCAGCCGGCGGCGAAGGGCCGATGCTAGTTCGCGCATACGCAGAACGGCCGGCGTGATCTCGCGCATGCGCAGACCGGCTGGTGTATTTCCACGCATGCTTGGGGTTCTCTTCTCCGCGCCAGTCCTGGGCAATATGGCGGAGCCCTACAGGGACCCGGCGCGGAGGAAAAAAGACCCCCATGGAATCAGCCGGCCCACAGATTGGTAGGCCCCGATCGCGGACCAGGCCACCGTGGGCCCCCCCCCCCCGGACCACCCCCACACACATACCTGCCAGGACCCGCCATGCATGAGGTGAGTGATTCACGCCGGCAGGATTGGCAAAAACTGGACTGCCGGTCGGCCCATCGGGGCCCGGAGAATCGCCAGGGGGGCTGCTGTCAACGGCCCCTGACCGGCGTGGCGTGAATCCCGCCGCCTTCCGAAAAACGGCGCCAGAGAATATGGCAGCCGGCATCGGGGCGGCGGGCGGGATTCGCGCCTCCCCCCGGGGATTCTCCCACCCAGTGAGGGTCGGAGAATCCCGGCCACTGTTTTTGATACGTTTGTAAGATATGGCCTCTCAGGGGAAAGCAGCAACAGCCAAATTGTTGCATCACAATTGGCTCTGTTGCACAGGGCAGGAGTAAAAAGTGTGGGAATGTAATAATTATGGGGCATTCAATTTGAAGGGGAATAGATAGGTGTTTCAGTGGCCGCAAATGAAACTCTAGGATGGTATGTTGCCTCCCTAGTGCTTGGGTCAAGGATGTCTCAGAACAGCTACTAGATATTCTGGAGGGGGAGGGGGAGCATCCAGTGGTTGTGATGCACATTCGTACAAACATGAAAGGTAACAAAAGAGATGAGGTCCTAAAAGCAGAATATAGGGAGTAAGGAAGCACATTGAGAAGGGCCTCAAAGGTAGTGATCTCAGGATTTCTACCAATGCCACATGCTAGTCAATGTAAGAATAGTAGGATGAATATGTCACTCAAGAGATGGTGCGATGGGGAGGCTTTCAGATTCCTGGGGCATTGGGACAGATTCTACGGGAGGTAGGACCAGTACAAACTGGACGTGTTACACTTGGACAGGACCCGGACTGATGTCCTAGGGGGAGTGTTTGCAAGAATGGTTGGGGAGGGTTTAAACTATAATGGCAGGGTGATAGGAACTTATGGAAGGAGTCAAAGGAGGAGGAAACATGGTCAAGAACAAGGGACAGAGAGGGGAATAGGAAACGTGATACAGAAATCAAGGGCCAGAATCAAACAAGGCCACAGTGAAAAATAATGGGAAGAGGACAAGGAATGTTAAAAAGACAAGCCTTAAGGCTGTGAGCATTTGCAATAAAGTGGCAAAGTAACCATTAAACTAAGGCCCTGTCTCTGTTCCAGCCATTGAGGCGGATATCAAATATTCCAAGTTCGTAAAAATGTAAAACAATTTTTCTTATCTCATGGCAATCATGACTCTCTCAAAAATATATAATAAAACCCGACTGAGTCAATCTCATTGGTAGTTGAAGAAACTCACGTTGTACAAAATGACTTCTGCATTTGCCTACATAACAGTGGCTAAACTTATAAATTAATTTCATGTGATGTAGTTTGTATGTTTTAAAAGATATCACAAGATGCTATACAAATTCAACTATGGCAGGTACATTGTCCAAACACAATACACACACTGACCCTCTTTCCTATAATCTTGAAGAACAAGATGGCAGCAAAGCAGAACTGGAGTGAGCAGGCGTGCCCACATTAGCTATGCCTACTGGAGGAGCCTGCACTCAGCACCATCAGGCCGGCTGTGACAAATGCCATTGCATCTGGCACCATCAACAACATTCAGGAGAACAGGATATTCCTGGTATATATTCGTCCATTTTTTATATCTCCTCACAACCTTCCCGCTATCTGGCATGACGTGCACATTGCATATCATAGACCATGGACCTCTTGCTTTTAAGCTCAGTCTCCTTCTCTCAACACAACCCTCCTCTTCTAATTTTCAGCATTTGGATATTAAGAATTATTGCCAAAACAGAGATCTGCAAGTGGTGAGTCTCTGGGCATGGGTGGGCTGCAGCCGGCTGAGGGGAATAGGACAGTTCATTTGCCAGCTCCCTGGAGGATTAGATCATAGACAAGTTCTCCTATAAGGGACTGAGATGAGGATATTGATGCACTATAAAATACGACGAGGCGAGAGTAGAGTGTAATCGAGGCTTTATTACGCAGAGATGTGTAGCCTCCCACAGCTGCTGCCGAAATGGCTGCAGCTCGGAGAGCCCACACATTTATACTCCATCTACTGGGCGGAGCCAGCAGGCAGGGATCTACCCCCGTACCTGTAGTACAGGTGCCTCACCGTAATACCCCTCGTATGCGGTATATACAATACAACAGTGGTGACTACCACATTCACCCCCTGTTAAAAAAGAGTCCAGCAGGGGTGGTGGAAAATTATTTACATTCAGGGGTTTAGCATTTTAAGGAAAAGTTTACAAATTCAGACGATCGGGTGCCTTGATCTGTCGTTGCGAGTGCCGCAGTGCTGGTGGCGATTTCGGCATCGGTTTGGTCGTCGGTGACTCCGGGAGCGTGTCGACCTCGTCTTCATCCCCGGGTGGGACCAAGGGGAGGATGGATCGTCCTGGAGCAGGGGCTGTGGTGGGGTGCGCTGGGGGGAGGGAGGGTGGTGCTGGGGCAGAGGGGGGGGCGGTCTGGGGACCCAGCTGGCCCCAGGTCCCTGAGGGAGACTGTGTCTTGGCGGCCATCGGGGTACGCTATGTAGGCGTACTGCGGGTTCGCATGAACTGGCTGTACCCTCTCAACCAACGGGTCCGCCTTGTGTAGCCGCACGTGCTTGCGGAGGAGGATGGGTCCTGGAGCTGCCAGCCACGTTGGGAGTGAAACCCCGGAGGTGGACTTCCTGGGGAAGGCAAAGGCACTATCATTGGGAGTTTTGTTAGTCGCAGTGCAAAGGAGCGACCGAATGGAGTGAAGGGCATCGGGGAGGACCTCCTGCCAGCGGGAGGCCGGGAGATTCCTGGACCGTAGTGATGTGTTAGGCAGGTAGGTTCGATGTGGACTGCACTTGATGCAGGGAAGCTAGAAACAGACGACTAACACTGGAGAACCTCCGGCTGCCTCTAGGTAGCCTTTAAAACACGCCAGCCAGTGCTTATATATCGCAGCCGAGTTCTCCGCGTGGGGGCTGAGTTGTAGACACTCCGGCCTGATTCAGAGAAACATTCTTTCAGCTTAAGAGAAGTCTATTAAATTGATGCATGATCAATCAAACTCAAAAGACGAGGTTGTATCATAACTGAAGGCTTTAATAGACTAAATCTGTTCCCCAGCAGCTTCGGTACAGAATGAGGGCTGCTGGGACGGCACCTGTTCTTATACCCCGCCTGTCAGGGCGGAGCCACATACCAAACAGCCAATGGTAAGCTGCTAGGCTTACCCAATGGTCTACAGCCTCTCGGGTACTGCAATACCTGATACTACCGCATGGTGGAAGGCAGCGCATGTGTATTTATGATGCCCACCCGGTATGGGACTCGAGACACTCAGCATCAGGGTCTGTTGGGCTGTTGGGATCGGAATCTGGCATGCCTTGTTGTATTGAGCGGACACTTCTGCGCCGCAGCTGGGATCGCTGGCTGCTGAGCGGTGGAGCAGATCTACAAAGGGCTGCGTAGTGGCCAAGCTTGCCACATTGTCGACGCCGGTGTCCTTTTGCCGGACATTGCCGCTTTAAATGGGCGGAGCCACAATTCGGACACGTCATGACGCCGACGTCAGCGCATTCCGTGCACCATCGCGCATGCGCAGTGCAGTCGGTCAACGTACGCACCTGCCCAGTCGGGTTGTTGGGCTCGTCATCCACTCGGTCGTGGCACACATGCGCAGGGACCCAAGAAAAGCGTGTGAAACGGCCACTCTCCTCGATGCTCAGGCTCTGCATCTGTGTAATGGCCTGCACTCATTCCGCCTCGTGGGAGGGCAGTTTCGCAGTTTCTGCCGCCCTGATGTGGGAGTAACAATTCTCAGCATGCTCATGGACAACGCACGTCTCAATAATGACAGAGAGGGGCAACTGTTTGTTTTCAGGAGCTGCTGCCGAAGGGAGTCGGAGTGGACCGCGAAAATGATCTGATCCCGGATCATGGAATCAGCCATCGAGTCATTGTTACATGACTGCACTAGGATGCGGAGATGGGTCACGAAGGACTGAAAAGGTTCACCCTTACCCTGAAGCCTCTGCTGGAAAACGTACCGTTCAAAGTTCTCATTCACCTCAATGTCGCAGTGGCTGTCAAACTTCAGCAGGACTGTTTTGAATTTAGTTTTGTCTTCGCAGTCAGCGAACGTAAGGGAATTGTAGATGTAGATGGTGTGGTCCCCCGCAGTGGAGAGAAATAGCGCGATCTTCCTGGCATCCGATGCTGCTTCGAGGTCGGAGGCCTCGATGTACAAGAGGAACTTTTGCTTGAAGATTTTCCAATTGGCGCTGAGGTTGCCGGAGATGCGGAGCTGCGGAGGAGGCTGGATGTTTTCCATTTCACCGGATTGCTGCTTGCTGGTCAATGCCGATTCACTCGAGGTAGGTCCGTCAAGATCAATATCACTCCGGTACCATGATGTGTTAGGCATGTCGGTTCGATGTGGACTGCATTCAATGCAGGGAAGCTAGAAACAGACATCTAACATTGGAGAAGATCCAACACTTTATTCAACGATAGAACTGATATACATATTCAGCTGTGGGTCGACACTATACTGAACTGACTGGAGACCTTTTAGTAGACTGACCAGACTTACTAGCTACCACATGGTGTTTGCACTTGCTAGCTCGTGGACTCTGATTGTCTCAGTGGCTGGGTCCCGAGAGAGCGGGAAACCTAGTGCCCTCTGGCTTTATAGTGGTAGTGTCCTGTCTGGTGATTGGCTGCACTGTGTTGTGTGCTTACTGGTCACCCTGTGTGTCAATCACTGCCTGTCTGCATCTCATTATATACATGAGTGGATATTATAACACGTAGGGCTAGCTGGACGTCCTTCCAGACCGTCCCATTCTCCCGCTCCACCTGCCCGTTTCCCCGGGGGTTGTAGCTGGTCGTCCTGCTCGAGGCAATGCCCCATTTGAGCAGGTACAGGCGCAGCTCATCGCTCCTAAATGAGGATCCCCGGTCGCTGTGCATGTAGGTGGGGAAACCGAACAGAGCGACGATAGTGTTGAGGGCTTTGATGACGGTGGCAGACGTAATATCGGGGCATGGGACGGCGAAGTGGAATCTGGAATATTCGTCAACCACATGAAGAAAGTACATGTTTCGATCGATGGAGGGGAGGGGCCCTTTGAAGTCCACGCTGAGGCGCTCAAAGGGGCGGGAGGCCTTCATCAGATGCGCTCGGTCTGGCTGGTAGAAGTGCGGTTTACACTCGGTGCAGACCTGGCAGTCTCTGGTGATAGCCCTGACTTCCTCGATGGAGTAAGGCAGATTGCGGGCCTTTATGAAGTGATATAAGCGGGTTACCCCTTGGTGACAGAGATCGTCGTGCAGGGCCCGGAGTCGGTCCACTTGTGCGCTGGCACAACTACCTCGGGATAGGGCATCAGGGGGCTCGTTGAGCTTACCAGGGCGATACAAAATCTCGTAATTGTAGGTGGAGAGCTCAATCCTCCACCTCAAGATCTTATCATTTTTCATCTTCTCCCGCTGTGTGTTGTTGAACATGAAGGCAACCGACCGTTGGTCAGTGAGGAGAGTGAATCTCCTGCCGGCCAGGTAATGACTTCAATGCCGCACAGCTTCAACGATAGCTTGAGCCTCCTTTTCGATGGAGGAGTGCCGAATTTCGGAGGCATGGAGGGTGCGGGAAAAGAATGCCATGGGCCTGCCTGCCTGGTTGAGGGTGGCGGCTGGAGCGACGTCTGATGCATCGCTCTCGACTTGGAAGGGGAGCGTCTCATCAACCGCGTGCATCGCGGCCTTGGCGATGTCGACCTTGATATGATTGAAGGCCTGGTGAGCCTCGGCCGTCAGGGGGAAAACGGTGGAGTGAATGAGTGGGCGGGCCTTGTCCACATAGTTAGGGACCCACTGGGCGTAGTACGAGAAGAAGCCCAAGCATCGTTTGAGGGCCTTGGGGCAGTGGGGAAGGGGGAGTTCCATGAGGGGGCACATGCGATCGGGGTCGGGCCCTAGCACTCCATTCTGAACCACATAGCCGAGGATGGCTCATCGGTTTGTGCTGAACACGCACTTCTCCTTGTTGTAGGTTCGGTTGAGGAGTTTAGCGGTCTGGAGGTATATGGAAAGGTTAGCGTCGTGGTCCTGCTGGTCGTGGCCGCTGATGGTGACGTTATCCAGATACGGGAAGGTGGCCCGCAGTCCATACCAGTCAACCATTCGGTCCATCTCCCGTTGAAAGACCGAGACACTGTTAGTGATGCCAAAGGGGACCCTAAGGAAGTGGTAAAGGCGGACGTCCGCTTCAAACGCGTTGTACGGGCATTCCGCCTTGCGAATGGGGAGCTGGTGGTCGGCAGATTTCAGGTCCACTGTCGAGAAGACCCGGTACTGTGCAATCTGATTGGCCATATCAGATATGCGTGGGAGGGGGTACGCATCGAGCTGCGTGTACCGATTGATGGTCTGGCTGTAGTCAACGACCATCCTGTTTTTCTCCCCAGTTTTCACCACTACCACTTGGGCTCTCCAGGGGCTGTTGCTGGCCTCGATAATACCTTCCCGCAGCAGCTGCTGGACCTCAGACCTGATGAAGGTCCTGTCCATAGCGCTGTACCGTCTGCTCCTGGTGGCGACAGGTTTGCAATCCGGGGTGAGGTTTGCAAACCGAGAAGGCGGGTCGACCTTAAGGGTCGTGAGACCGCAGACAGTAAGGGGTGGTAGGGGCCCGCCAAGTTTCAGGGTTAGACTCTGGAGGTTGCACTGGATGTCCAGGCCGAGTAGCAAGGCAGTGCAGAGTTCAGGGAGGACGTAGAGCCGGAAACCGCTGAGCTCAACGCCCTGGATGATGAGGGTGACGGTGCAGTACCCCCGGATCGCCAGGGAGTGGGATCCGGGGGCCAGGGAGATTTTCTGGTTAATGGGGTGTACCGTGAGGGAGCAGCGCCTTACCGTATCAGGGTGGATGAAGCTCTGTGCTCCCGGAGTCTAGAAGGCAGGATATCTTGTGCCCGTCAACCTACAACTGTCATCGACGCGGCCGCGAGGTTGTGCAGTCGGGACTGGTCGATCGTGATGGAGGCGAGACGCGGCTGGTCGGCGTCGGTTGCAGGCGATGAGCAGCCCGATGAGGTGGCCGATGAGCAGGAGTCCTGAGGCAGGGAAGATGACGGCGCCCATAGACTGCACGTGTCCTGAGGCAGGCAAGATGGTGGCCCCCACGGCTGCACGTGGTCTGAGGCGAGGAAGAGGGCTGCACCCACGGGTCGCACGTGGGGGGTGCAGGGACAATAGCGGCGATCGAGCGGGCCTGGCACACAGCAGTGAAATTTCCTTTCTTCCCACAGGCCTTGCAGAGTGCGCTCTGCGCTGGGCAGTGCTGCCGGGGGTGTTTTGTCTGTCCACAGAAGTAGCACTTGGGTCCCCCGGGGTTGGTTGGCTGCCGCGCGGCGCAGGCCTGGGGTTGGCTGGGGGCAGTCGCTGATGGGGTCCACGGTGGGGTGTTCGCTGGCGGGGTCCACGATGCCCAGGAGGGGTGGGCCATGCGGTCGGGGGCATACGCCCGTATTTTGCATGAGGCGACTGTGAGTGAGATCGCTCGTTTCTTGGTCGCCGCGAGGTCGATGGTAGACCCTTCTAAGAGGCGCTGGCAGATGTAGGCCTACCCTATGCCCGTAACGAACGCGTCTCTAAGTAGCAGGTCAGAATGTTCAACGGCCGAAACTGCCTGGCAATCGCAGTCTCTCACCAGGGTGTGCAGGGCATGCCAGAAATCTCCCACAGACTCACCGGGGAGTTGGTGCCGCGTGGACAGAAGGTGCCTGGCATAGATTTTGTTGTTCTGCTGAGTGTAGTTCTCCTTCAGTAGCGCCATGGCCTCAGCGTAGGTCGGCATGTCCCGGATGAGGGGAACGATATCGGAGCACAGCCGCGTGTAAAGGATCTGGAGCTTCTGTGCCTCAGAGGGTGGTTCTGTCACAGATCCGATGTATGCTTCAAAGCAAGCTAGCCAATGTGCGAAGGCCGACTTGGCATTGTCTGCTTGAGGGTGCAGCTGCAGGCGATCAGGCTTGATGTGGAGATCCATCGTTGTAAAACCTCTGCGTAATAAATTGATGCACTATCAATTACGACGAGACGAGAGTAGAGAGTAATCAAGGCTTTATTACGCAGAGATGTGGTGCCTCCCGCAGCTGCTGCCGAAATGGCTGCAGCTCGGAGAGCACACACATTATTCTCCACCTACTGGGCGGAGCCAGCAGGCAGGGATCTACCCCCGTACCTGTAGTACAGGGGCCTTACTGTAATACCCCTCGTATGTGGTATGTACAATACAACAGTGGTGACTACCACAGGTTTCAACCAATTGAGCTGCAGGATGAGCACGTACAATGAGATGCTTGATATGTTAATAGGCTTGCCAGACAGCCTGGCAAGGAACAAGGATCAACGCCTTGACAGCATTCGCGGACCCAGCTATCATGTGGTGCCTGGTTGCCAAATGCCAACGCCTATTGGCCAAAAGGAACCTCTTTCCAATCCTTGTTTTCCCTTTTTAATTCCTGCCTTCTGGCTGCCTCAGAATTAATAATAATAATAATCGCTTCTTGTCACAAGTAGGCTTCACTGAAGTTACTGTGAAAAGCCCCTAGTCGCCACATTCCGGCGCCTGTTCGGGGAGGCCGGTACGGGAATTGAAGCCATGCTGCTGGCCTTGTTCTGCATTACAATCCAGCTGTTTAGCCCACTGTGCTAAACCAGCCCTGTTTGCAGACCCTGTTTTTAAAACTGCAGACTTTTTAAATCCCCCTGCTGCAGCTGCTATTTGCACTGACCCAGGCAGATTCCTTGATTCAGTATGCTCTGTGGTTTAGTCCATGATGTTGTTTTGATGGATTTGGCTAGCAGCCAATCCCCTCTTCTTAAATTCTGGGACATCTTCTATTCTCGATTGAGATTGGCAGAGCCTTTCCAGAAAATTTTGGAACAGAATGCAGGTTCCACTTTGATTTTCAGTTTTCATTCTGAGCAGGAGCTGAGTAGAAGCCTATTAGATATTTCTCCCAGGGAGGTTGGAACTTTTCCCTCAGCTGAAGTGAGCAGGTCTGGACATTATTTCTAGCAGTCCTGTGAAGGTTTAACTTCTGACTAAAAGACTGCAATCAATAGCCAGGTTTGTGAAAGTTTAAATTTCTGTTTAGAAGGTTGGCGATGTAAAACACTCTTTCTCTCTTTCTACAGCTGAGGCTGGCGGTTAAAATACTCTCCATCCTGGCCGATAAATGTTCAATTTCTGATTAAAATGCTGGGGAACTAAATCCGAGTTATCTAAACTAATGGCCTGTGTTTAAAGACCTTTCTCTCTGCAGAAAGTTCAACCTGCTGAAAAGTCCAGTACAGTGCCACCTGCAGGAAGAGGGGGCAATTTGAAAACTTGTTTGAAATCCTCAGGTGAAGGACTCTAATATTATCTCAGTGTGTCTGAGAGCCAGTCTCATGGAGGTTATTCAACTGAAAGTGACTGCCCCGAGATTATTCTAATGCATGCATGTTCTAATTACCCATTAGAATTTCCAAAGCAACTGATGATGTCAACACTTCGCGTCCTTGGAACCTCAGCATCAGGGATTCATTTCACACCCTCTTAATCACTCTTGTTTTGAAACTTTCCTATCCCTCCCCAAGTGTGAGTGTATGGGTGGAGAGTGGGACGAGGTTTGGTGAATAGATAGATGAGTAGACCATTGTTCTATTATTTCCATTACATGTTTTTGTCTTATCTTATTATAATAAACAGCTTTTTAAATGTTTTACTTACAATCATGGTGCCTGTAAGTCATTGGAGCAGTCAAGGGTGAATGATCTCAGGAAAACAATCAAATTATTGGTTAATTCACTTTGTTGGGACTCTGGGACGTATTGGGCTGGAATTGACTGTGCACTAGCCCAGGGGTGTCATAACATGCAGCAGAGGTGGAAGTCACCCAGTGTCACAGTGTAGGCTCAAGGCCATGAGGTCCATTCTTGCTGCTGTGTACATTCAGACTGCAGCAGTCATGATTGTGGAGATGAGGGACATGAATACACTCAACAGTCCTCCATCTGCCTTCCCACAGATTTCTAGGAATGCTTAGGTGTCACTCCAGGGAAGTGTCTGTGGCTGCATCGTACCTGAACAGACTGCCCTTTCACAGGTGGGTGTTCCTTTAAATAATGCTTGTTGTGGGAAAGTCCAGCTGTGAGTTATTAGTTCACGGCATCAACTACTAGTGCAGTCCAGGTTTACAAAATACGTTTCAAGCTAGTCTGATGGGAACAACAGCGGCATGTCAGCCATAGGACATGGAGTGCAATTTTCAGATACATTAAACTAGGCATTGAACAGCCTAACCAGTGATCCTTAAAGGATATTGAAAGGGTCAGAGTTAGAAATGGTAACTTTGAGGAAGTTGTAATAAGGCTGACTGAGTTTTTGGTGAAGTAATGGGGAGGGTTGATGATTGCAGTATACGTCTGCACATGGACTTTCAAAACGAGTTTCACAAAATAACACAAAACACTTTGCTGCAAAATCAAAGCACATTGTACTTTTCTGTATTAAATTTCATCGGTTAAGTAATTTAGTTTGGTATGAAGATCGAGGGGAAGCAATATGAACGATATAGTTCAATTTTAAGATCTCTGCTGTGAATGTACACATATTCTTGAATGTGGCTGGACATGTTGAAAAGGTTGTTAATAAAGCAAATCAGACTCTTGGGCGCGATTCGGTGGACTCAAGTTAAAGTTTGCTGAACGGTATGTTTAGCGGGGTGTTTGGGGTGTTTCCTGGCAGCTGCAGCGCCATATTTTTGGCCTTGGGGAGACACTTAGAGGCCACACAGAGGGATTTCAGGAAAGGTTCCTTGCAGAGCGGGGCACCATTTCGGAAGACTGACCCGATCTCTCTCTCTCTCTCTCTCCCCCCCCCCCCCACTCTTTTTTGATCCCCTTCTCATGCCCTCAACCTTGGGATGGCCCTGGGAGCAGCCCCCTCCCCCCCCCCCCCAACACACACACACCTGACAATGCCCCACTGGGCCTAATCCCTGGCTGTGCCAACCTGGTACCTGTGAGCTCTGGCACTACCAGTGTTCCAGACTGGCATTGCCAAGGTTCCCAAGTGCCAGGGTGAATGCCAGGTGCCACTCTGCCCTGTCTCCAACCACCCAGGGCTCTCTGATGGTTTGGGAGACCCTCACGGTGCCATTACGACTGGTCTACATTTGTGGGGGCTGATGAGTCCTGGGTGAATCCGGCGTCCAGGTATTTAAATGGGCAGAGCGAGTCGAGTCACTCACATGAGATTTTGCGCCCAGCACAGAGCTCCCACGTGATTCACCCGTTGTGCCCACATCTGCGCCAGATGCACTGAGGTCACTGAATTGCACCCCCTGCATTTACTAATAGCGACGTGGGGTACAAAATCAAATAAGTCATGATAAACCTTTATAAAACGTTGGTTTGACCTGAACTGGTTATCATGTTCAATTCAGGGCACTGCAATTAAGGAAGAACGTCAAAGCCTTAAAGAGGGTACTGAAGAGATTTACTGGGAATGATGGATTTATGTGTGATAAGGAGACAGTGGAGAAACTGGTGCTGTTCTCCTTGAAGCAGGAAAGGTTAAGAGGAAATTTAATAGAGCTGTTCAGAATCACGAACATGGCTTTGATAGAGTAAGCAAGAAAGAACTATTTCCAATGACAGTAACCAGAGGACATGGATCGAAGGTGATGGTAAGGAATAGCTGGGATGGTAAGGAATTGCCTGTTAGGTAATCATAGATTAGTGTGAGGTTTTGGCTGAGTACAATGGGCTGGATTCTCCGACCCGCCACGCCAGATTTTTGGTTCAACACGCCGGCGGGATGCTCCATTTTGCCAGCTGGTCAATGGGGTTTCTAATTGTGGGGCAGCCCCACACTTTCGGTAAACCCTGGGCTGCCGGCAAAATGGAGCATCTCGACGGCGGAGAATCCAGACTAATGAGTTTGATATCGCCAAACTAGATATTCTACTATATTTTGATGGCAGATTCATTCAGGCTTGATCCACTGAATATATTCACAATATTCTTCAAAACAAAACACACATTAAAGGGTACAGGTTTGAGATGGGAGGGCAATATTGTAACAGATTGCCTCAGTCATGCTTCCTTCAAATACAACTAGCTGCTAGCACAGCATGTAAATACATCCTGCTGCATCAAACCAAATAGGGTATTAATATCACTATTTGAGAAAACAAATGCTAGATCAAAGCTCCCTTGATTTGTATTTGAATTATGAAGACCATCCCAATGCAATAAATTAACTTGAATCACATACAAGCATTAGTAGTAAAGAAATCACAAAACGGTATTCTTTGATGTCATGATGTTACTCATTATGAGCATGTCAGCAAGACTTAATTGGTGGTATTCTCATCTGTGACAAAAGACTGTTCCAACTCCATTCAAGACTTTAGCACATAATCCGACTTGTAAACCCCTTTGCAACATTGAGAGAAAGCTTCATTTTCAGAGTTGCTATTCTTGAGTTGAAATATTAAACTGTGGCCACAACAGCCTGTTGAGGCAAAGATTAAAAGTGTTCAAAGATGGGAAGGAACTTTATCTCTTATCCAGGCCAGCAATTATCTTAAGCCAGTTCCCCCAAAATAACACAGAGACATTAGTTGTAGAAATAGGGCATTAAACTCTTCAACCTTGCTTCAATATTCAATTAGATCATAACTGATCTACACCTCAACACTATTTACCTACTTTTTTCCACATCATAACTATTGATATGCTTAGCCAGCAAAAATATATCAATCTCAGTCTTGGGTTTGCTGAAAAAAGATATTTTGTTGAAGCTTTTCATCAGGACATTCTCAAGAAACCAATGTCAGGAGAAACAATCAATTTCTATGAGAAGAGGGTGTTGATTGGTGGAGACATTGCGATAGGGAATGCACCAGTTTATGGTGATTGACAATTAACTGCCAAGCATTGTTTGATATTTAAACCAGGCAGCCTGGCTCTGATTAATCAAGGCATTGCTGTCTGGAAGGAACCAGTGAATGGTCAGCATAAATGCAACAGATAGTCAATGCTGGAATTCTGAAATAAAAACCCAGCCGGTCTGGCAGCATCTGCAGGGAGAGAAACAGAGTTAACATTTTGGGTCTCTACGACTCTTCTTCAGAGAGAAAAAGAGGGTTTTAATACTGTTTAAGAGGGGGTGGATTAGATGGAGCTAAATAGAAGATTATGGATAGGGGAGAACTAGGAGGGATTGAACAAAGGTTTCACGGGAACAAGACAAGGCAGTCTTAATGGTAGTGTGAAGATGCTGATAGCGGCATAAAGATGAAATAGCAGATTATGTTAATAGCAGAACAAAGGTCGGCACTCTGCGAAAGCAAAACTAAAGAACAAGTTACCAATTACCCTGTGGGTTGGGGGGAGAGGAACGTTGGGCAAAAAAGTTTGATTAAAAAGGGGGGGATCCAGATGAAGCATAGAGTTCACAACCTGAAGTTGTTGATCTCGATCTTCAGTCCAGAAGGCTGTAAAGTGTCTAATTGGAAGATGAGGTGCAGCTCCTCGAGTTTGCGTTGGGCTTCACTGGGACATTTCTGCAGGCCAAGGACAGATGTGTGGGCATGAGATGAGGATGGTGAGTTGAAATGGCAAGCAACAGGAGGACGGGTCATGCTTGCAGAGGGAAACAAGGTGTTCTGTAAATCAGTCACTCAGTCTGCATTTAGTTTCCCTAAAGTAAAGGAGATCACATTGTGAGCAGCGAATAGAGCAGACCAAATTGAAGGAGCAAGTGAAATATTGCTTCACCTGAAAGGGGTCTTTGGGGCCTTGGACGGTGTGAAGAGGAGGTAAAGGGGTAGATGTTCCACCTTTGGCAATTGCATGGGAAGGTGTCATGGAAGGGGTTGAGGTGTTGGAGATGATTGAGGAGTGGACTAGGGTTTCAAGGTTTTCACAGATGGAAAAACATTCACTTTATTATGAGAGAACTGTATTTTTATGATACTGACAGACTGTTTAAAGAGCTTAAAGGCTGAGAAGAGCAGTCAAACAACCCCATCCCAGGAAAGACCCACAACCTGAGCCTCTCCAGCCCAGCACAAGCCCCATTGATCACCACTTCGGCACCCTTGAGGCAAGTGTAGGGAAGGTACTCATCCCCTTGTTACCCCTTGGACTGCAAGCCACCAGGTCCCCATATCCCAGGATTTACACCAATTTATGCCAGTGGGATTCTCAGCTGTGGAGGCTGGAGCATCCCAGGAGTAATGTGAATCGGGTGTCCTAACCATAAATTACATTCAAAACAGTTCTAATGAGCTATTTGCATGTTCCTGTTGGGTCTGGGCGGAACGATCGTTGGGGTCGTGGGAACCTCGTCATGGCCGCCGGGGCAGGCCAAGAGACTCGCAACAGGTTTGATACCTGGCATTAATCCCATGAGGCCACATTCAAATGGGCCATCGAGATTCCCTCCACTGGCGGGAGGCCCCAGAGCATCCTGCCCTGTGTGATTTGCAAGCACGGGCTGCTTGGGTACAGTTTGCACTTTACCCGTTGCAAACAACGGTCGGGGACATGCTGTTTGATACAATCTGCCAGTCTTTGGGACATATGGCTACCTGGCATCACAGTGGCACTGAAATTCATATGTAACATTACTCATTTATGTGACAGGCAGTCTCATTCTAGAAAATTACTATTGTCCTCGTATCCAGAGACCTTTGCGGCGAGTGAATTCTAGATTTCTACTAATCTGTGTATGAAAAGGTGTACCTTGATTTTGCTCTTTAGTGGCATATCTCTACTGGAAGAATCTATCCTGGGTTCAGGATTGCAATGCCTGTCAGCATGGCAGAACCACTGCCCGCAGATTGCTGACGGGCATAACTGCTAGGCTGGGCTTGTGACAGGTGGTGAAATAACCTGCTTGATTTCATCCTCACCGATCTACCGTCACTGATGCATCTGTCCACAAAATCATTGGCAGGAGTTACCACCATGGATACTTGTCCAGTCGAATTCTTGACTTCACCCAAAGACACCCTCCATCGTATTGTGTGACACTATCACCCTGCTGAATGGGATAGATTCAGAACAGATCAAACTGCTCAAAACCAAGCATCCCATGGGCTATTAGGAACAGCAGAGTTGTATTTTACCACAATCTGTAGCGTCATGATCTGGCAAATCCCTCGCTACTATTAATTACCATCAGGACAGGGGATAAACCTTGGTTCAGTAAGGAATGTAGGAGAGCATATGCCAGACACAACACCAACCGTAGCTAAAATTGAGGTGTCTATCTGCTGAAGCTGCAATACAGAACTACAGATGTGCTGAGCAATGGAAGCAGCATGCTACGGACAGAGTTAAATGATCCATAGGAATAAGATTAAGGATCTGCTGTCCTGCCACATCCAGCCATGAATGGTTGTGAACAATTACCAACGAACTGGAGGAGAGAACAACATGAACATTCCCATCCTCAATGATGGCAGAGCACAGTCTGAGTACTGAAAACAAGGCTGAAGTATTTACAACCATCTTTCGCCAAAAGTGCTGAGTTGATGGTCACCTTCGCCATCTCCCGAGATCCCCAATGTCACAGATGCCAGATTTCAGCCAATCTGCATCACGTCACGTAATCTCAGGAAATGTCTGGTGGCACTAGATTCAGCAAAGACTGAAGACAAGTTGTAGTCTAGAATTAATGACAAGAAGTTCCATTACAGCTGCAATATTGGTATCTACGAGGTGAAAGATTGGCCAGGAATGCCCTGCACATAAAAAGCAGGACAAATCAAATCTAGCCAATTAATAATGCAAAGCCAACATTTATAAATTTCTAAAAGGGAACTGCAGACTGAACAATTAACAGGACACCAAATCTAGATAGCAAAGTATTTCATATGATTGCATATTGTCACAGTACAATTTTAATTGACTTGTCTGCACTCTCATCATATAATTTAATAATATTTACAAGATTGTTTCCAGAAATTAATTACAATGGGATTGATTTTTTTTTTCCTTGTCCTTCAATTTTTTCCCTTCAACCCTCTTTGTCACATTGCAGCAGTTCCATTCTGAAATTCTGCTCTGTGGATGCTGACAGCATCTGATATCTGACCTAAGTAAATTTTCTTAGATGTACTGGATGAAACAGTTAATGCCAGTAGTCTGCTCCAGTGCAGGGAGCATCACAGCTGCCCACAATTGTGGCTCATCTTAACTATTTTCGAAGATGAGATTTTCATTGTGATAGCTGCAAGCAAGCATCAGTTGGTGTCGGTAAGGAATCATCTGGGAGAGCCTCAGGCAGTCTTTTTCAGTAAAAGCCAGATAGTTGTCACTGATTCAGTCAATAACATTGATATTGTAGACCTGGGGCGACTGAATGCCAATCATTTTATGAAAGGCATAATTAATAATGCATGTGTCAATATCAAGTGAATTAAATACACATTGGCCTAAAGCTATCATGATATTGCAGGTGCAAATTGTCTAAGCTTTTACAAAAACATTCCTGGCTGAAGTTGTGTCATTTATAACCAGGATCCAGGATTTCATTTGTGTTTAATGTTTATGAGTATTTCAAAGACTAATAATGAAAACTGACTGGCTTGTGTTTACCAACCAAAAATATCCCAGCTATTCAAAGTCAAGTCAATATCCTATTGAGATCCAGAGATAGTTAAAACAAAATGCAAGATAATCAATGGACAAGTAGAAAAGCACAAATCCCTGAGAGATCATAGTGAAAGTGCCTCCTTACCTACTTCCAGAGGTATGACTCAACTCGACTTGGTTCCTCTTGGTAAATAGCTTACCAAGATGGGAATCAGGTTTAAACTTTCCTTCGTTAATGCAATAAATTACTCCGATGCGACATCCATTTTTTTTCTTTTGTTGATTTCCTCCAGCAAGAAACCTTGGGCAGAATGTTTGACCTGATTGCAGTGAGGACAGCAGGGCACGAAGCCGATAGTTTGTGAAACGGGCTTTGGCATGGCATTTTAAACTTCGGAGTTTCCCGACCAGAAAGTGAAGGTGTGATGACGACCCAAACCTGCCCATCGAAGGATTTGTATTTACATAGACCTTTGTAAGAGTTAGAATGGATCTATTGCAGATCTGGCATTGAGGATACAACATGCATAAGTAACGAGCATGCAATGTGGGAAGGCTGCCCACTCCTCCCCTCCCCACCCCGGCTTCATGATGCTTTCCTGGAGGCCAGGCTGCAAGCTATGAAAGCTGCAGATGGGAAGAAGACACAGTGAGCAGTCAACAGGCACAATCAAACAGTAAATAATGAACACATCCTTTCCTCTTTGTAAAGCAATAAGCAAATGCAGAAGTAATCATTGTGATATGAAGGTCACTTGCAAGGCGAATGGAAGGTAGGATGGTTTTGCCACAGTTTTGCAGTATTTTGATGAGACTACGTCTGGAGTAATGTGCACAGTTTTGGTCTCCTTAAAGGATATTATTGTATTGAAGCAGTTCAGAGACGACTAATTCCTGGGATGAAAGGGGTTAACTTATGAGGAAAGGCTGGACATGCTGGGCCTTTATTCATTGGAATTTAGAAAATGAAAGGTGAACCTATTGAGACATACAAGATACTGAGCAGCCTTGTTCGGGTGGTTTCTGAGATGATGGTTTCCAAGATGGGAGAGACTAGGACAAGGTGGCACAATTTAAATGTAAAGGGATTTTCGGGATGAGGAGATTTTTTTTTCTTAGTGTGTTGCTGGGGAATTCCCTTCCCCAGAGAACAGTGGAGGCAGGGTCATTGAATATTTTTAAGGCCAACTTAGATAGATTCTTGATTGAAAAGGGGGGAGTCAACGTTTATATGGAGTAAACAGGAAAGTAGAGTTGAGGCCACAATCAGAGCAGCCATGATCTCACCGGATGTCCTACTGCAGTTCCTAATTCTTTTGATCGTATATTCATACATGTGTTTGTTGCTGACAATGCTGTGATTTACAAATTTGGGATTGTGGTTCTATGTGATCAACTCAAAGAACAGTAGAAGTCTTACAACACCAGGTTAAAGTCCAACAGGTTTATTTCAAATCACTAGCTTTCGGAGCACTGCTCCTTCCTTCATTCACCTGAGGAAGGTGCAGTGCTCCAAGAGCTAGTGACATCGAAACAAACCTGTTGGACTTTAACCTGGTGGTGTAAGACTTCTTACTGTGCTCACCCCAGTCCAATGCCGGCATATCCACATCATCAACTCAAAGAGGCAGGGGATGAACATCACAGTTGCTCATTGTAAGAGGAAATAAGGGTTGTCCTCGAAATATCCTGGTCTACTTGCTATCAAGTGTATTATTTTCCATTTTGTACTGTCATCCAACAGATAATTGTTGGTATCGTGCAATCAACCACTTGATTAGTTTTGTCTCTGATAGAGATAACGTTAGCTTGTGGTCACAATTTGATGTGAACCCATTTCCAATTTCAAATTGTGGTTTCTTTGCACAAGTTCACGTGTCAAAGTGTGCTTTTGTTTTACCTTGTTGCTCTGCTTCCCCCCGCCCCCCCCATTCTCATTAAATAGTAGCAATGGCTGAAGAATGGTCAGTGGCATGCAAATGTTATAACAAGTCATAAGTTCAGCCAGTGTCTTTCCGATCAGACCATGTTGGATGGATCGATAGGGGTGAAGTAGAATATGAATGAATTGTTCAATACCTTTCCCCTAGTTCTCAGTCTGTCCTTGATTACCCTGTTGAATGTTTCAATGTCACCATTCGATTGCAGGTTGTATCATGATGTCAGGTAATGTTTTTGCATAGTTTTCTAATAAATCTGTGAACTATTGGAAACAAACTGTGACTCGTTGTCTGTAGCGATAGTCGCTGGCAAAGTCTAGAAAGTCAATGACCAAAGTGACGGTTATAAAATTAATTGAAGCAATTTCTGGCCATTTGCAATGTGGATCAGGAACAATAAGTCAAAACAACAAACATAAATTGCTAGTGGTTGCACTTTTCCAAAAATATCTTTTTGGGGTTGTAGCCATGGTTTTGTTGGCTATGGGGTCGGTTGTAGAGGTGTCGGACATGGATTAACATATTTTCCACTGAGGGTACATGCTTCCCATTCCCAGTACAATATTTATATTTAGAATCTGACAACGGGCGTGATGCTTAAGTGATTGGATGTTCATTTCCTTCAATGTATAATGAGAGCATGGCTCCTACTGAATTTCCTAAAGTAGCTGTTGTGACATACGTTTTTGCATGTCAGTTGAAATGTGTGAGGACTGGTGCGGATGTTATTTTCAGCTATTTTTGACAAGTCACCACTGTTTGGTCTGTTATTGTCCATTCCCATTGTGCAACCTTTTTTGCAGTAGCTTTCATCCAGACTCGAAACATTAGCTCCCTTCTCTTTCAACAGATGTTATCAGACCTGCTGAGCGTGTCCAGTATTTTCTGTTTTTGTTTGTAAAAGGCTCTATGATCTCTATGTATATAGGAACAAGTTTGTATTAGAAGTTGGTGATACCGAGGAACAATGCTAATTCTTTTACGTTAGATGGGAGTCAGGTGTGGATGAATGGCTTTGACGTTGCCGTGTGTAGGCTTTACTCCAGCTGTGATCACTCTGTACTTTAGAAAGTCAATCTCGATATCGTAAATGTGTATTTATCATTATTGAGCACCCAGTTGTGTTGTGCAAGTCAAGTGAGCACCACTGGTAACCACTGATCATATTCTGCTTTGTCCCTTCCATCACTGAGCAGGTTGAGCATCCTTCAAATGTCTGACAGGACTGAAGAAATGATTTTCTGGAGTGTGCTGTTTATAGATCGTTCTGCAGTACTGAGCGAGCAGCGAAAGCTGTAAGGTATCAGCTTTGAGACGCAAATGGTATCTGAAAGCAGATACGCCTCACATCAATTGTCATGAGAACCATGGAGTTATGAAACGATGCCAACACTTGAATCAATTGGTCTCTTGCTGTCCTCCATTTACACATAATCAGATAAATCCTACAAATCTGTGATAATGTACAGATCAGTCAGCCTACCATTGCAGTGGTTAAACTTACAGATGACATGAGATTAGAATAACGAGAATCAATAACCCAGGAAACAGTTGGTTAATTAAGGACAGCCTAGCATGGCTTTTGAAAGGACAAGTCATGTTTAACATATTTATTTAAATCCTTTTGGGGAATGATAGGATGCAGTGATCAAGAAAATATTGTCAAGATTGGATAGATACATTTTCCAAACGTTTTGGCAACATTCTGCGAAGGTGGTCTGTGGATAAAGGCAAGATAAAAGGTATTCGCTCCATTGATAAGAAGTCGGTTACAAGAGAAAA
Organism: Scyliorhinus torazame; assembly: GCF_047496885.1. Taxonomy (NCBI): domain Eukaryota; kingdom Metazoa; phylum Chordata; class Chondrichthyes; order Carcharhiniformes; family Scyliorhinidae; genus Scyliorhinus; species Scyliorhinus torazame. The sequence goes on from NC_092717.1 coordinate 86,575,562, forward strand.
AGCAGGGAGTAGTGACTAATGTATTTTTTCAGATTGGAGGAATGTTGTGCACCCAAGTGAAGAAGCTGACATCATGCATTCTAATTCTTATTGAACAGATCCCAATCCTCAGGAGGCCTGAACTCTTTTTTTTTGTAAACAATGGCAAACAAATATGTGCAATATCCCCAAAGGGCTATTGTTGGGATAATATCTTTATTGAATATACAGAAATGCCCCAGACCCACTTGAGAGGGATTCTCTGATCCTGAGGCTAAGTGTTGACGCCGTCGAAAACGCCATTGCGTTTCTCGACAGCGTCAACATGGCCTCAGGAGCAGCGATTCTGACTCCTACAGGGGGCCAGCACGGCAATGGGGCGACCCATGTCACTTCAGCTGCCGATCCCCGGCGTCAGATGGGCGCCGCAGGTTTGCGCATGCGCAGTGGGACCGGCGCCAATGCGCGCATGCGCAATGGGACTGGCGCCAATGCGCACATGCGCAGTGGGTCCCTTCTCCGCGCCGGCCCCGATGCAACATGGCGTAGGGCTACAGGGGCCGGCGCGGAACAAAATAGGCCCCAACTCGAGAGGTCTGCCCGTCGATCGGTAGTCCCCGATCGTGGGCCAGGCCACAGCGAAGCCACCCCCCCCCCCCCGGGGTCAGACCCCCCCCCCCCCCCCCGGGTCGGACCCCCACCCACCCACTAGGTGCTCCCGGATGCATCCACGCCGAGGTCCCGCCGAGTAAGAGCAGATGTGAACGGTGCAGGCAGGACTCGGCTTCTTTTGTGTGGCCGCTCAGCCCTTCCTGGATGGAGAATCGCCGGGGGGGACCCTGTAGAGCGGCTCCCTCCCGACCGGCGCCGCGCCGGCGCCAATGGCCCCGATTCTCTGCTCTCCGGAGAATCGGCGGACCAGCGTCGGAGCGGCGTGGCACGATTGGCGCCCGTCCCCGTGATTCTCCGGCCCGGCCCCGGGGTGAAAGAATCCCGCCCAGGTGGTTAATCAAGATTTGCAGATAACAGAAAACTATTGACCATGGTTAGCTGTGAAAAACCTTGACAGATGGAGACAGACTAGCGAAACAGACGGGCAAATTAATGTGGAGAGATTTGAGGTAACACATATTAGGAAGAAAAATAAATAATAATAGAAGGATACACACTCAATGGAAAGACACTGAAGAATATGGATGAATATAGGCAGCTAGATCTGCAAATACATATAGCCTCACTCGTGTAAATGCAGGTAAGTCAATTGGATCAATCCACAGAAAAGGCCAAAAGGATTATGAATTCTCTGATTAGCGCATAGGGTACAAGAGTAAAGTAGTAATAAATTTCTACAAAATGTTAGTAAAACTGCAGTTAGATTACTGTGAACATTTTTGTGGTCCCCATTATGAAAGAGACTCAAGGAATATCGAGCAGGAGGATGATGCAAGAGGGACCAAACTTTAGTTGCAAGAAGAAACAAGATACTTCAGACATTTTGAATTGGCACTGAAGCGGCTAAGAGCAGAGTTAGTAAAGTTTCATAAAATCATGACAGGGAAATCAACACTGGATCAGGAATCAATGATGAGAGGTCATCAAGTTAGCATAGATCGAGGTCATTGTATCTTTTAAGTAAAAGGAGGGTAGATTTTTGAAGCAGTGAAATATCCAGAGTTTTGAAGAGAAAATCCGGCAGTGAGACTATTTTGGAAAGTTTTCACAAGGATATTTGCACAAGGCACATCAGTCAAAAGGCCTAATTCTTTACTGTAACTTTTTATGATTCTCTGAGTAATCCCATTGCTTCATAATGAAAATTTGTTCGAACAAAACATTATTACCTTACTACCATGTGAAGTTGTTGAGGCAAATAGTATAATGTTACTTAAGAGGAAGCTGGAAAAGCATGAGAAAAGAAAGGAACATAAAGTTCTGCTGATAGGGTTGGATGACACAAGCTTAGAACATTCAACATAAAACAGTACAGCACAGTACAGGCCCTTTGGCCCACGATGTTGTGCCGATCATGTATCCTAATCTAAGATCAACCTAACCTACACCCCTTCAATTTACTGCTGTCCATGTGCTTGTCCAAGAGTCGCTTAAATGTCCCTAATGACTCTGACTCCACCACCTCTGCTGGCAGTGCATTCCACACACCCACCACTCTCTGTGGAAAGAACCTACATCTGACATCTCCCCTATACCTTCTTCCAATCACCTTGAAATTATGTCCCCTCATGACAGCCATTTACGCCCTGGGGAAAGGTCACTGGCTATCCACTCTATCCATGCCTCTCATCACCTTGTACACCTCTATCAAGTCACCTCTCTTCCGTCTTCGCTCCAGTGAGAAAAGCCCTAGCTCCCTCAACCTTTCATCATAAGACATGCCCTCCAGTCCAGGCAGCATCCTGGTAAATCTCCTCTGCACCGCCTTAAAAACATCCAAATCCTTCCTATAATGAGGTGACCAGAACTGGACATAATATTCCAAGTGCGGTCTAACCAGGGTTTTATAAAGCTGCAGCAAAACCTCACGGCTCTTAAACTCAATCCCCCTGTTAATGAAAGCCAACACACCATACACCTTTTTAACAACCTTATCAACCTGGGTGACAACTTTGAGGGATCTATGTACGTGGACCCCAAGATCCCTCTGTTCCTCCACACTTCCAAGAATCCTGCCTTTAACCCTGTATTCAGCATTCAAATTCGACCGTCCAAAATGAATCACTTCACATTTATCTAGGTTGAACTCCACCTGCCACTTCTCAGCCCAGTTCTGTATCATGTCAATGTCCTGTTGTAACCTGCAACAGCCTTCAACACTATCTACAACTCCACCAACCTCGGTGTCATCGGCAAACTTACAAACCCACCCTTCCACTTCCTCATCCAAGTCACTTATAAAAACCACAAAGAGCAGATGTCCCAGGACAGATCCTGCGGGACACCACTGGTCACTGACCTCCAGGTGGAATACTTTCCATCCATTACCACTTGCTGTCTTCTTTCGGCCAGCCAATTCTGTATCCAGACAGCCAAATTTCCCTGTATCCCATGCCCCTTAACTTTCTGAATGAGCCTACCATGGGGAACCTTATGAAATGCCTTACTGAAATCCATATACACCACATCCACTGCCCTACCTTCATCAATGTGTCTTGTCACATCCTCAAAGAATTCAATGAGGCTTATGAGGCATGACCTGCCCCTCACATAGCCATGCTGACTATCTTTAATCAAACTATGTTTTTCTAAATAATCATAAACCCTATCTCTCAGAAACCTTTCCAGTATTTTGCTCACCACAAACATAAGACTGACTGGTCTGTAATTTCCAGGGATTTCCCTATTCCCTTTCTTTAACAGGGGAACAACATTCGCCTCCCTCCAATCATCCGGTACTACTCCAGTGGAGAGTGAGGATGCAAAGATCATCACCAACGGCGCAACAATCTCCTCCCTCATTTCCCGTAGTAACCTTGGGTATACCCCATCAGGCCAGGCGGCTTATCTATCCTGATGTTTTTCAAAATTTCCAGCTCATCCTCCTTCTTAATATCAACCTGTTTGAGTTAATTAATCTGGGTCACGCTGTTCTCATGAGCAACAAGGTCCCCCTCTCTAGTAAATACTGAAGCAAAATATTCATTTAGGGCCTCCCCCATATCCTCAGATTCCAGGCACAAGTTCCCTCCACTATCCCAGATCAGCCCTACTCTCACTCTGATCATTCTCTTATTTCTCACATAAGTGTAGAACGCCTTGGGGTTTCCCCTAATCCTTCCCGCCAGGGCTTTTTCATGCCCCCTTCTAGCTCTCCGAAGTCCATTTTTGAGTTCCTTCCTGGCTTCCTTGTAACCATAAGACCATAAGACATAGGAGTGGAAGTAAGGCCATTTGGCCCATCGAGTCCACTCCACCATTCAATCATGGCTGATTTCAACTCCATTTACCCGCTCGCTCTCCATAGCCCTTAATTCCTCGAGAAATCAAGAATTTATCAACTTCTGACTTAAAGACACTCAACGTCCCGGCCTCCACCGCCCTCTGTGGCAATGAATTCCACAGACCCACCACTCTCTGGCTGAAGAAATTTCTCCTCATCTCTGTTCTAAAGTGACTCCCTTTTATTCTAAGGCTGTGCCCCCGGGTCCTAGTCTCCCCTGCTAATGGAAACAACTTCCCTACATCCACCCTATCTAAGCCATTCATTATCTTGTAAGTTTCTATTAGATCTCCCATCAACCTCCTAAACTCCAATGAATATAATCCCAGGATCCTCAGACGTTCATCGTATGTTAGGCCTACCATTCCTGAGATCATCCGTGTGAATCTCCGCTGGACCCGCTCCAGTGCCAGTATATCCTTCCTGAGGTGTGGGGCCCAAAATTGCTCACAGTATTCTAAATGGGGCCTAACTAATGCTTTATAAAGCTTCAGAAGTACATCCCTGCTTTTATATTCCAAGCCTCTTGAGATAAATGACAACATTGCATTTGCTTTCTTAATTATGGACTCAACCTGCAAGTTTACCTTGAGAGAATCCTGGACTAGGACTCTCAAGTCCCTTTGCACGTCAGCATTATGAATTTTGTCACCGTTTAGAAAATAGTCCACGCCTCTATTCTTTTTTCCAAAGTGCAAGACCTCGCACTTGCCCACGTTGAATTTCATCAGCCATTTCTTGGACCACTCTCCTAAACTGTCTAAATCTTTCTGAAGCCTCCCCACCTCCTCCATACTACCTGCCCCTCCACCTATCTTCGTATCATCGGCAAACTTAGCCAGAATGCCCTCAGTCCCGTTATCTCGATCATTAATATATAAAGAGAACAGCTGTGGTCCCAACACTGAACCCTGCGGGACACCACTCGTCACCGGTTGCCATTCCGAAAAAGATCCTTTTATCCCAACTCTCTGCCTTCTGCCTGACAGCCAATCGTCAATCCATGTTAGTACCTTGCCTCGAATACCATGGGCCCTTACTTTACTCAGCAGTCTCCCGTGAGGCACCTTATCAAAGGCCTTTTGGAAGTCAAGATAGATAACATCCATTGGCTCTCCTTGGTCTAACCTATTTGTTATCTCTTCAAAGAACTCTAACAGGTTTGTTAGGCTTCTAGAGCCATGCCAGATCATTGCCTACTCAACCTTACGGAAGCTCCCTTCTTTCTCTTGGCTAGAAACTCCACTTCTTTTGTGGCTCCTTCACCTTACCATTCCTTCTTTGTCTCAGTGGGACAAAACTATCCAGCAGTCGCAGCAACCCCCACATTACTGTTGTGCAATTTCCCAAAGAACAACTGTTCCCACTTTATGTTCCTCAGCTCCTGTCCAATAGCAATATAATTTCTCCTCCCCCAATTAAATACCTTCCCATACTGTCTGTTCCTATCCCTCTCCATGACTATGGTAAAGGTCAAGGAGTTGTGGTCACTGCCACCAAAATGCTCTCCCACCGAGACATCTGACACCTGGCCTGGTTCGTTGCCAAGAATCAAATCCAATATGGCCTCCCCCCTAGTCGGCCTATCTACATAATGAGTCAGGAATCCTTCTTGTACACACCTGACAAAATCTTCTCCATCCAAACCATTTGCAGTAAGGAGATTCCAGTCAATATTAGGGAAGTCGAAGTCACCATGACAACAACTCTGTTACTCCTGCACCTTTTCTAAGATCCGCCGCCCAATCTGTTCCCCCATCTCTCTGCTGCTATTGGGGGGTCTATAGAAAACTCCCAATAAAGTGACTGCTCCTTTCTTGTTTCTGACTTTCACCCATACTGACTCAGTAGACAAACCCTCCTCGACTACCTCCTTTTCTGCAGCTGTGATGAACTCCCTAATTAACAGTGCCACTCCCCCTCCTCTTTTACCTCCCTCCCTATTCTTCTTAAAACATCTAAACCCCAGACCATCTAACAACCATTCCTGCCCCTGTGAAATCCATGTCTCCATAATAGCCACAACATCGTAGTTCCAAGTACTCTTCCATGCTCTAAGTTCATCTCCTTTATTCCTAACACTCCTGGCATTGAAACAGACATACTTTAACCCATTCCACTGAGTACAACTTTGCCCTATCAACTGTCTATCCTTCCTCTCAGACTCACTGCATACTATTTCTGCCTGTTCAACAGCTACCCTATCCTCTGCTCCATAGCTCTGGTTCCCATTCCCCTGCCAAATTAGTTTAAACCCTCCCAAAGAGCACTAGCAAACCTCCCACCCAGGATATTGGTGCCCCTCCAGTTTAGGTGCAAGCCGTCCTTCATGTACAGGTCCCACCTTCCCCAGAATGAATCCCAATGATCCACATATCTGAAGCCTTCCCTGCTGCACCAGCCCTGTAGCCACGTGTTCAGTTGCACTCGCTCTCTGTTTATTGCCTCACTTGCACATGGCACCGGTAGCAATCCTGAGATTACGACACTGCTGGTCCTGCTCTTTAGCTTCCAACCTAACTCCCTAAAGTCACTTTTTAGATCCTCATTCCTTTTCTCAGCTATGTCGTTGGTGTCTATGTGCACCACGACTTCTGGTTGCTCCCCCTCCCCCTTAAGAATCCTGTAGACTCAGTCTGAGACATCCCTGGCCCTGACACCCAAGAAGTAACTGACCTTCTGGGAGTCTCGTTCGCGACCACAGAGTCTCCTATCCGTTCCCCTAACCATTGAGTCTCCTATCACTATTGCTTTTCTATTTTCCCCCTTCACTTCTGAGCCACAGAGCCAGGCTCAGTGTCAGAGACCTGGCCGCTAGGGCCTTCCCCCAGTAGGTCATCCCCCCCAACAGCATCCAAAATGGTAAACTTGTTTTTAGGGGAACGGCCACGGAGGATCCCCGCACTGTCTGCCTGTTTCTTTTCCTTCCCCTGATTGTAACCCAGCTACTCTTGTCCTGCACCTTGGGTGTGGCTACCTCCCTGTAACTCCTCTCTATCACCCCCTCTGCCTCTCGGATGATCCAAAGTTCATCCAGCTCCAGCTCCAGTTCCCTAACGTGGTCTTGGAGGAGCTGGATTGGGTGCAGTTCCCACAGGTGCAGTCAGTGGGGACGCCACTGGTGTCCCTCACCATTCACATCCTACAGGAGAAGCATGGAACTCCCCTAGCCTCCATCCCCTCTGATCTGAATTCCCAAAGAAATTTATGAGGAAAAAAAAGATTAAACGCTCGTTAGGCCCTTATATATACTGCTGCTACTCTCTCAAGTGAACCCTCTAAAATTGGTGATTCTGCTAAATGATACAAAGATAGCTTGCTGCCCCCAAGAAACAAAAACAAAAAAAACCAAAAAACTCTCACCTTGCAGAATGTAGCTGCCCTGTGAACCAACTGGAACTCTACCCTCCGACTCTGCTCCTAGTCAGCTGCACTCTCTGTAAACCTCCGGCTCCCTTGACGCTCTTCTTCAAACCCAAACATCAACTTTTTAAGTTAATTTACTAAATAAAAGAAAGACTAGACTTTAGATAAAAATGAACCATTAATACCCCTTAATATCCCTCAGTCACCAAACTCCCACTATAGCACTCAAATGCACACAAATTCAGCACTCCAGTGCAAACAATAGCATGAACCAGTTGGGATAAATGGCATTCTTTTGTGTTGTAGATTTAATGTAACTCAATGTCAAATTGTGACTCACTTTTAATAAAGGTACCTTACTGTAAAGTTTAGTTGTTTTTCTTCAACTTACGATATTTTTCAAAATGTAAGACTTCTAAACTGCAGACTGGTGCCTCACTATTTATATCCTCAGCTTACATGTGATATTATAGTTGAGTGGCTATGGTGTGGTACTCAGTATTGAAAAATTATCTACACACATCAGAACTTGAACGATTGCAATTAGAAGAAGTTTTATCAGCAATGATTCACATTGGAGATTGCCAGTCTATGGGATGCCCAGAGAGGATATTAAGCAATTAACTTCCCATGTCTTTATCGACCTGGTTTCAATCAATATTTTCAGGCCAAAGTTTATCCAAGTTCAAGTTCAGCAAGAAACCTAAGACAAACATTGTTACGATTTGGATTAAGTGTGAGTGAATAATGTCAGGAAGGCAAGGCAAAATACAATGAAGTCTGGTACACACACTTATGATTTTAACCAGGACAGGTAGAAATGTCAATGACATTATAATTGTTGCAATAATTTTCATTGTGATTTAATTTTTGTTGAAATGTTTTGGAATTGAACAATGTGGACAATATTACAATAATGAAAATGACACATGGTCTAATTTTCTCTAAAGTGGTAGTATCCAAGGGTTATTACCATCAGCAGTATTTCAATTACTTTCCATCTTGGATAGTAATTCTACCATTCAAATTAAAGCTTGTTTCTTCCTCTCCTTTACTGAGGCATTAACTGTCACTAGAACGGAATACTATTGATTTCAGTATACAAAGGGCGTATTCTTCTCTTAATTTATTACGTTCAATTTTCCAGTCAAATTGGAAGTTATATTTCTGCCTGAAGGAGATCGATTTTCAGCTGCTGTTAATCTTGTTTCATTCCGATCAAATGGACACAATAATAATCACAGTCATTTTATCTGAGCAAATTACAGAAGCCACTGTAATCATTGAGATCTGCCATGTGTAGACTCAACAGATGATCACATCTACTTACCTTTAAATCACTACAAGCAAAAATGGCTTGAATATAGTGGCTGCTCACATTACGTACAGCAATTGGACATTGGATATCTTGAAGACAAATATCAGCTCTATGTAATTTACATCTAATCCTCCCTGTCCCTGAAATATCCTCCATAAACCTCGGCACCTGAAAACTAATAAAAAACCATCTCATTTGTTCTCAAACTACCACAAGTGGAAGCTCACTGTTATTTGCACAATAGAGGAGCATCTGCAGGAATCATTTGAGAAAACACACAAAACACCTGTTGGGAAGTGCAGTAAACTTCATTGCTAGAGAGTTAATTCTCTTTTGGAATGCATTCTTGTCAGCTTACTTGACGCATAATTTTCTCAACTGAGGGAGATGAACTAGGTATAAATCTCAAGGTAAACAATATCCTTTATACAGATAAACAGTACTGCAGCCAGAATACTTTCTAAAGAGAATAGCAATGTGATAAGCAAGTAATAAATTAGAATGTGCATCTCAAGGTACTTGTATTCTTTGTTTTGTATAATAGCTTCTCATGAACTTTGTCATTCCCTCAGTGATTCATAAGAAAGTGATTTATAGAATGCCGCATTTAATATTGTAGTCTGTGTTTTCCCAATTTAACTTACATGTAATTCTACATTGTTGAAACCTGCTGATCATCTTTATTGTGTTTGAGGTTAATGGGGTTATTGCCATTTAGAAGTAATGCCTGATCATTAAAATAATGTGATGAAATTATTTGCAAATTTAACAGCTGGATTTGACAATCAATGGCAGAAGGTGCTGATTTGTGAAAAATTATTTCCAAGCATTAGTAGCTGGTGAAGCACATGTGTGTGGTCCATGTACTCCTCATATTAATCTTGGAATGTCATCAAATTTGCAGATCCTATGCAAATAACTTAATTGTGGTGTTAATGTACGCCTACTTGTGACAATAATGATTATTATAATAAGTAGCCCGATAATAAACATTCAGAGAGATCTGAACGAAGGGGCCTTTCACAGTCACTTCATTGCAGTGTTAATGTAAGTCTACTTCTGACAATAAAGAGTATTATAAAGATTATTATAAAGATCATTATAATCATTATAAAATTTATAGTTGTCCTAGGGAAAAATGGATGGACAAGACAATACATTATGTCAAGGATAGGGACTATAATGTGTGCATTCAATGAAAAGGTGTTCATTTGCAAAGATAGAGAAGAAATGATAGAGAAGAAAAAGACTATGAATGTAATTATTGATTGTTTGATGGATAATTTCAGTCACTGTGAAGCCAAAACTAACAGAACTAATTGAATACTGCAATCCATCTCAATGGCAATTGATTGAGTTAAAAACCCTACTTTTCTATTGGAATAGTGACCAGGATGAACGTTGGACTTCGGGCTGTAAATGTAATTATGAGAAGAGACTCACAGAGGTCTATTTGTATCCAATGGGGAAAAGGTTATTAGGAATGATGTGATCAATGGCTTTAAACTGCTGAGAGGCATAGATGCTGTGTGTCTATCTCAGCAGAGTTTTTACACAGGCTCTGCCGGAAGGACTAAGGGATACAAGTTCAAAATTAATAATTGTCAAGTGATAACACAGGTTAGAAGAAATAACTTTCACGTAGAGGAGGGAACATATGGAGCATATGCAAATTAATGTAATGCAGTATCACTTAACACATTCACAAAAGAGCTGTTGGAAATTTTCGACGAACGATTTAAAAGGCTGAGAAGGTCAAAGATTCCACAAGAAATATTGATTCTTGTGGTCAGGAGATATATGTTACTTATGGAGACCGACCAGTTAATGTTGAATAGTTGGAACATGGAGATGTGTTGCAGCTCTGGACTTTCACTTGATTACACTCGGGGAATATTAGAAATAGCATCAGACCACCCAACCCCTTAAGCCTGTTCCATCATTCAATAAGAATGATCTGATTGTGTCCTTAACTTTATTTTCCCGTCGGTCCCCCTTAACTATTTCATAGGGAACCACAGGATATGATGTTTGAGAAGCCATTGCCAAGGCAAACCCACTGACTCCACTAGCAAAGGGAGCTTAAAAGTACAACTTGCATCCCTGTGGTTCCCTTTGAAATGGGTCTGGACAGTCCCAGGTGTGACATAACCCTATTGGTAGTTCTTTAAGCATAACGAGGTTGAAATTGCAAGCCTCCTTGTCTTTTGTGATTACAATGGGTAAAAGGAGGTGTGAGATTCCAAAAGCAGTGAAAATAATTATTTTGTTTTTGAATCTTCTGGTGGATGTTCTCACACAAATGGTCAGCATTGTGATAAGGTGCCTTGCAGCAGCTACCCTTTAATCCAGCAGGAAATCCATTTAAAAATAGCAATAAGAATATAGTTCTGAACAATCAGTGTTGGGTTTTCTTTTCATTTCATAAGGACCCAACAATTAGGAAAATATTGGCCAGGATCTCCTGGCCTCGACGTTGTCTGCAGGGATCCCAGCTGTTCGTGCCGGCAGGATTGTCCAGTCCTGCTGACAGCGAGCACATCCTGGGTTTCCCAGCGGTGAGAGATGTATTTAACAGGAAACCCTGACTATTAGTGATTCATGTGCAAGGACACCCAAGCCCTTCTGTACCATAACATTCTGCAGTCTCTCTCCATTTACACATTATTCTGATTTTCTAATTTTCCAACCAAAGAGGACAGCCTCATATTTTCCCACATTATATTCCATCTACTAAATCTTTGCTCACTGACTTAAGCAATCTATATCTCCTTGCAAACTCTTTGTATCTACATTACAATTTCCTTTCCCATCTATCTGCAGTAGTGTCAACCAATATGGCTACCAGATCTCCTATCTTCATATTGATGTAGCTTATAAACAGTTGAGGCACGAGCACGAATCCCTGTGGCATTCCAATAATTACCGGAGATTGGATTACATGAGTAAAATGCTTTTAAAGGCAGGTTATATATACATGGTATGTGTATGACAGTCATGATGGGCCAAATAGTCTTTTCATTTCACACTTCTTTAAATTCAAAATAGAAGTTGTTACTTTTTGGAAAGTGCATTTTCTACCAGGGATCAATAAGTGTTGTGTTAATAGACTCATCTATGGCAGATAGATTTAATAGGCTGATAAAATATACTATTCGAAATTTCAGACATAACTATTCCATGATTTGTATGCTGTTCAATCTGAAAATGTTGTACAGTGAGTTACAGCACCCAGAGTTTTTTTAAAATAAATTTAGATTACCCAATTATTTTTTCCAATTAAGGGGCAATTTAGCGTGGCCAATCCACCTACACTGCACATTTTTGGGTTGTGGGGGCGAAACCCACGCAGACACGGGGAGAATGTGCAAACTCCACGGACAGTGACCCAGAGCCGGGATCGAACCTGGGACCTCAGCGCCGTGAGGTAGCTGTGCTAACCACTAGGCCACCGTGCTGCCCAGAGCACCCAGAGTTAACTAAGAAAACTCATTTCATTTAGTTAGGCAATTTAAAATTGACTGTTAAATGAAAGCCAGTAATGTACTTTGCAAAATGCTACTCTTAACCTGTAAGATATCTGCACAGGTTATTGAACATTTAGTTACCTTTTTTCCAGGACATAATTCTGGTATGTCATTGCATTACTGCATTATCAAATAATAAAAATGAAGAGCATTTAATACGAAAGACATTTAAACTGAGAACCTTTCTGTCCAAATAATTAACTTCCATAGTTTGAGTGAGACCATGGTTATTTTTTTGTTCAATGTTGAGTCCTCCGTCACAGAAAGTAGACAGTTTATTGGAAATGTTACAATCGGGTGATACACTGTTGTCTCCAAGAATCTAGAAGAATCTAGTAAAATCCTGAACAGAAAACTGGACCAGTTCCATTTCCAGTCAAATCCTTTAACTTGAACAGTTTGTTCAGGTGGCTTTCTAAGATTATTTGATACAATTTTATTCCTCACGGGTGAACTAACTGCATTACTGATTTTTGCCCAAAACGGTTTTAATTTTGTCTGTCATCAAGTATCTCATTAATGTTCTTGGAGCCAGACAATCACAGCACAACAGTGACATCTACTGATGCTTCTAATGTTTAGGAAATGGAAGAGATGATTCTCTGGGAGTTAATGGGTGCACAGATGTGAAGAAAAGAATAATGGATATTCCTTCTACTTTGTGGTTAACCTTAGCATCATTTAATGTAAAATGAATGTAATGGCATTGGAAAAAAGGGGGAAAAATGATTCTGGAGAAAATGCTACATTCTTTATGTTTGTGGTGAGGAGGTAGGAAAACCAAAAACAAAGTTCCTTCAAATCAAGAATGAATAAAATGAAAGGTGAGTAAACATTAATCTGTCTAATTTAGGTGATAGTTAATATTTTCATTGAACAAGATGGCCAGAATTCTATGGCCGCTGGGTTCACTTTTCCCGCCAGCAGCACACCCCCACCCATGTATTTCCCGGCAGCATGGAGTGGCTTCAATGGGGTGATAAGCAGCGGGAAGAGAGAACCCACGGCCAGTGGACAACACATGGCCGAGAAACACATGGCTGGGGAATCGGAGAATCCAGCCTCATATCTCTGATTGTTTTTATACAGTTGTAAATCGCATCAAGAGCAGAGTTAGGCCCATTCCAAAGGGTTTAAATGGTTCAAGATTAAATTTGGATTTTAATGAAATGCATTGGTGTTTAGAAGAAACATATACAGAGTTGAGAAATAACATCCAATTTATTTCATAGAATCATAGAATTTGCAGTGCAGAAGAAGGCCATTCAGCCCCTCGAGTCTGTACCAACCCTCCGAAAGAGCCACCACGCCTCCACTCTATCTCCGTAACCTAACCTATTGGACTCTAAGGGCCAATTTATCATGGCCAATCCACCTAGCCGACACGTCTTTGGACTGGGGGAGGAAACTGAAGCACTGGGATGAAACCCACGCAGACACAGAGAGAAAGTGCAAACTCCACACAGACAGTCACCCGAGGCAGGAATTGAACCCTGGTCCCTGGATAGGTGAGGCAGCAGTGCTAACCACTGGGCCACCCAGACGCCCACAATTGAGAAATGTTTGCAGGAAGAGACAGGGAAGTATGAAGACAAGAACAATTAAAATTACAAATAGTGGAAAGGCATTAATAAAATGAAAATATAACTGTAGCACTCACACTGCAGCACAAACCTCAAAAACTAATCAATAGTAATATTTGAGCTTGAAGGTTGGAAGGGTTGTGGCAAATGACTTTCATTTGGTTGGCTTGAAATGTATAAGAGATTAAAGATTTTTATCACTGTTAAAAGATCATTGAAGAGCAGTAAGAACATTGGGGATGATGTCAGTCATTGGCCTAAGCATGGGATGGCGACAGCGAATTGGCACAAAATTTATTTCTTCCAATTTGAATCCATTATTTAAATCAAGTAGGAAAAAACAAAACAAGTCACTGACTGGAAACCTGAGACTTAAATAAAATTTAATATTGTGACGACCAACGGGCAGGAGAGATACAGATAAATATGTGTAAATAATTTGTTAATATTTCAATACCTGACAACCTGTTTTTAAAATAAATATTTTGAATGACCAACATGTTTAATTTAAACTAGACTTTAAAAAAAAACATTTAATCACTTGTTGGCTCTAAAGTAGAAAGTTGGGTGTTCCCTTCTTTAATTTGTGTCTTGCTTTTGACCGTTTAATTTTCTTACACTATCTTTGAGAATGCTCCGTGCATGGAAGCTATGGTGGCTCAAGACATACACTGAAGGCTTCCAGGAGTTAACAAATGATGATGAGCAAAGATATTAAGTAACAGGCACAGAACACAGTATAACTGGTCTTAACACTTCAGCTCCTGGGTCCACCCTGCTGGGAGGACTACTCCCAAAGCCCTGCCCAAACTTCCCATTGGGCAGGGTTTGTACAATTCCGCACAATTGGCCCCATGCCGGTCACATGGTCCATTAAACCTACCCTCTTAAAAGGACCATGTTACCACATCCCTCCCGCCGCTTTAAGTCCCTTATTACAACTACTCCAAAAAGGCTAAATGCAGAAGTTACAAATTTTGTAAGAGACAATAGGGAAAAGAGAGTCCATCAAAAGGTCAATCAGTCCGGAGATGTCCGGGTCCTCCCAGACCCCTGCAGTCATTGGCTGCATACCAGTCTTGGTATCCTTATGGGTAATCGAATTATCAGCAGTCTATGTCACTTCAGGAGACACCACCACAATGACAGGCGAACTGACCTCGCCAGCTTCGACAACTGCAGCTGGCTGAGTAGATTCAGGAACCCCTGACTCCCCTTGACCAGACAAAATGACAGGAGTGTTCAAAATACTGGTGAGACTTGTTTACTCCAAGCTGAAGGGCACCACCCCACGACTCCTCAAGTGCTTCCTGACAGTCTTCCCATTCATATTGAGCACATATGACATTGGCCCAGACTGGGCCTCAGCCCATCCCACTAACCAAGGCGGACCTGAAGTGAAATTACAGCCCAAAACAGGGGCTCTGACCCGGAACGACCTGTCACCCTTCTGCTCTGATCATTGACTCTTCTGACAGGCCTAACATACTTTGACCTTCCCCACCAAATTTGGAAACATAAGATCCAATCGTGTTCTCAAACAATGCCCCATAAGCAGCTCAGCAGGGGTGACCTCTGTGGTGGAATGGGGGGATGAGTTGTACACCAACAAGAAACTCACCAATGGCTGGTGAAGTGGTTTATCAGATTGCATTCTTGAAGGTCTGAACAGCCCTCTCAGCCAATCTGTTAGATGCTGCGTGGTTCGAGGCAGTCCTTGTGTGTCATATGCCATTTGTTCGTACAAAAACCTGGAAATCATCGCCAGTAAAAGGAGTGCCCTTGTCCAACACTATTGATTTGTGAAATCTACGAATGGCAAACACTTGGCGCAAGGCATCCACCGCAGTTACCATGTCGTGGTCCGCAACTCTTGAACAGATAGCCACTTAGATGGGCATCCCCCAGAACTAAAAACATTTTGCCCATAAAAGCGCTCGCGTAGTCAACATGGACCCATGTTCACGGATGACCTGGTCATTCCCAAGGGTGAAGAGTAGCAGATGGAGGCAAGGACTGCTGCGTTGGGCAAGGGTGGCACTGTTGCACCGATTCTTCAACAGCTTTATCTATGCCTGGCCACCCAATGTAGCTGCGTATCTGCATCTGCATCTTTGTTTGCTCTGGGTGGATGCTTTGTAGCTCTTGTGGAGGCCCACAAAAGCATGCCATCCTCATGGGTCAACTTGTCCTGACAGGTGAAGTAGTGCTTTAGTTGCTCATATGTCTCGTAGTGCCACCCAGTCTGTATCATTCTTTTCGCTTTTGATGGTATGGGGTCTCTCTGGGTCCAATCTTGAGTGTGTCTGGTGGACACCAGCATAATGTCCAGCTTATTCAAGGCCAATATGGTCTTCTGGGCTACTGGTGGCGGTGGAATGCTCTTTGGCTTGGTTGGCGACTCAATGCATTGGGAATTTGCCTGCCGTGCCGGTGCTGAAAAGCATAATTGTAAGCCGCCAGCAGCAAGGCCCAACTTTGCACCCTCGCTGAAGCTATGGGTGTAATGGGTTGTCTTCTCTTAAAAGGCCCAATAAAGGCTTATGTTTGGTCACAATGTCAAACTGCTGTCCATACACATATTGGTCGAATTTCTTTATGCTGTACATAACTGCTAAGCCCTTCTTCTTGATCTGGGCATAGTTCTGTTCCACTTCTGAATGGGTCCCTAAAGCAAAGACCATGGGGCACTCCCATTTTGTAGAATAAAAATGCCCCAATGCCGTAACATACCATCACATGCCAGCATGATCGGTTTTCCTGGTCAAAATTCACCAAGAGGTTCGAGGACTGCAAGGATTGCTTCACTACTTGAAAGGCTTCCTCTTGGGGCTCTCTCCATTTACACCGCTGATGCTTCTTTAGTAGCTGGTGTAAAGGCCAATGTTGATGCTAAATTTGTGATGAACCTTCCATAATAATTTACCATACCAAAGAAGGATTTGAGCTCACAGACACTTTTGAGTGTAGGTACTTCGCATATA
The DNA here is from genome assembly GCF_047496885.1 of Scyliorhinus torazame. Taxonomy (NCBI): domain Eukaryota; kingdom Metazoa; phylum Chordata; class Chondrichthyes; order Carcharhiniformes; family Scyliorhinidae; genus Scyliorhinus; species Scyliorhinus torazame. The sequence continues at coordinate 86,592,274 of NC_092717.1, forward strand.
ACTTTCACCTTTTCTTCCAGGAGATGCAACCCTGTCGCATCAAAGTGAAATCCTAGGTACATCACTTCTGACACCTGGAAAGTACACTCTTCGCATTTGATACGGACCCCGGCATCCCAAAGCTCTTTAATACTTCCTCCAGGCTAGACGTGTGTTCCTCAGGGTAGTGCCAGTGAGTAATATGTCATCAAGGTGGATCATTACTTTGAGAATTCCTTCGAGGAATATTTTCCATCACGCTGGAAAATAGTGCAAGCTGAAGCGATGCTGAATGGTGTACTTATATATTGAAAGAGGGCATTGTGGGTATTTATGGAGCAAACTTCTGAGACTCTTCATCCAATTCTAGTTGCAGGTCGACATGACTAAGGTCCAATTTTGAATAAATAAGGCCAACTTAGCATCAAAGTCCTTGATCTGGGGAATCGGTTACCTATCAAGCCGGTCAGCCTGATTTCTGGTTAGTATATAGTCCCCACAAATACTTATTGAATGTTCTGGTTTGAGAACAGGAACTATTGGCGCTGCCCACTCTGTAAACTGAACCGGCTTGATTATGTCCAGCTCTTCCAACCTCTTGAGCTCTGCCGCAACCTTCTGGTGCAATGCGTATGGCACTGGTCTAGCTCTGAAGAACTTGGCCATCAAATCCGAATTGACCTAGATTTTGACTTTGATGCCTTTAATCTGGCCTAGTTCCTTGTGAAAAACCTCTTCCTACCTCCTGAGAACATCTTGGAGGACACCATTGGATATTTTGAAAATTTCCAGCCAATTAAGCATAATCTTCTGCAACCAGTCTCTTTCCATCAGACTGGGTCTATGCTCTTCCACATCAATTAAAATGTGGAGATGCCGGCGTTGGACTAGGGTGAGCACAGTAGTCTCGCGGCAGACATGGAGGAATGCATCAGGCGAATGAGGCTCCGGGAATTCTTCCACAGACCCCAAGAGGCCGACAGCGAATCCAAGGAGACTACCAATGAACTGGAACAGCAGACTGAGAGATCTGCGCTGTGGCAACCGAAGAGGAAAGAGTCGAATTGGACCCCTCCGGAAGGCCACTGCACTAGACTCGACATGTATGCTCAAGCCATCAGGAGTTGCGTCAATGCCAGATTCATCAGTCACATTCACAAGACAGCCCCGAACATCACCCAAGCACAACGCAATGCCATCCGCGCTCTCAAGACCAACTGCAACATCGTCATCAAACCAGCAGGCAAAGGAGGGGCCACTGTCATACTGAACAGAACGGACTACTGCAAAGAAGTATACCGACAACTCAACAACCAGGAACACTACAGACAGTTACCCGCAGATCCGACCAAGGAACACATCCGCCAACTCAACAGACTGATCAAGACCTTGGATCCAGACCTTCAGAGCACCCTACGTGCTCTCATCCCATGTACTCCCCGCATTGGAGATCTCTACTGCCTCCCGAAAATACACAAGGCCAACACACCAGGCCGTCCTATCGTTTCAGGCAATGGGACCCTGTGTGAGAACCTCTTTAGCTACATCAAGGGCATCTTGAAATCCATCGTACCAGGTACGCCCAGCTTCTGTCGTGACACGACGGACTTCCTACAGAAACTCAGCACCCGTGGACCAGTTGAACCAGGAACATTCCTCGTCACAATGGACGTCTCGGCACTCTACACCAGCATCTCCCATGACGACGGAATTGCTGCAACAGCCTCAGTACTCAACACCGACAACTGCCAATCTCCAGACGCAATTCTGCAACTCATCCGCTTCTTTCTGGATCACCACGTCTTCACCTTCGACAACATGTTTTTCATCGAGACGCACGGAACAGCCATGGGGACCAAATTCGCACCTCAATATGCCAACATCTTCATGCACAAGTTTGAACAAAACCTCCTTACCGCACAGGAACTTCAACCGACATATTAGTCACAGGAACTTCAACTGAAAGCGGCAACACAGGTGGAGAAGGTAGTCAAGAAGGCATACGGCATGCTTATCTTCATTCGCCGGGGCATTGAGTATAGGGATTGGCAAGTCATGTTGCAGCTGTATAGAACCTTAGTTAGGCCACACTTGGAGTATAGTGTTCAATTCTGATCGCCACACTACCAGAAGGATGTGGAGGATTTAGAGAGGGTGCAGAAGAGATTTACCAGGATGTTGCCTGGTATGGAGGGCATTAGCTATGAGGAGAGGTTGAATAAACTCGGTTTGTTCTCACTGGAACAAAGGAGGTTGAGGGGCGACCTGATAGAGGTCTACAAAATTATGAGGGGCATAGACAGAGTGGATAGTCAGAGGCTTTTCCCCGGGGTAGAGGGGTCAATTACTAGGGGGCATAGGTTTAAGGTGAGAGGGGGCAAGGTTTAGAGTAGATGTACGAGGCAAGGTTTTTACGCAGAGGGTAGTGGGTGCCTGGAACTCGCTACCGGAGGAGGTGGTGGAAGCAGGGACGATAGTCACATTTAAGGGGCATCTTGACAAATACATGAATAGGATGGGAATAGAGGGATACAGACCCAGGAAGTGTAGAAGTTTGTAGTTTAGTCGGGCAGCATGGTCGGCATGGGCTTGGAGGGCCGAAGGGCCTGTTCCTGTGCTGTACATTTCTTTGTTCTTTGTTCTTTGTAATACACCAGATACATCAATGACATTTTTTTCCTTTGGACCCACGGCGAAGAATCACTGAAACGACTACACGATGACATCAATAAGTTCCATCCCAACATCAGACTCACCGTGGACTACTCTCCAAAATCAGTTGCATTCTTGGACACACTCATCTCCATCAAGGACGGTCGCCTCAGCACTTTGCTTTACCGCAAGCCCACAGATAACCTCACAATGCTCCACTTCTCCAGCTTCCGCCCTAAACACATTAAAGAAGCCATCCCCTATGGACAAGCCCTCCGTATACACAGGATCTGCTCAGACGAGGAGAAGCGTAACAGACATCTACAGACACTGAAAGATGCCCTAGTATGAACGGGATATGGCGCTCGACTCATCGATCGACAGTTCCAACGCGCCACAGCAAAAAACCGCACCAACCTCCTCAGAAGACAAACACGGGACACAACCGACAGAGTACCCTTCGTCGTCCAGTTCTTTCCCGGAGCGGAGAAACTACGACATCTTCTTCACAGCCTTCAACACGTCATCGATGAAGATGAACATCTTGCCAAGGTCATCCCCACACCCCCACTACGTGCCTTCAAACAACCGCGCAACCTCAAACAAACCATTGTTTGCAGCAAACTACCCAGCCTTCAGAACAGCGACCACGACACCACACAACCCTGCCATGGCAATCTCTGCAAAATGTGCCAGATCATCGACATGGATACCACCATTACACATGAGAACACTACCCACCAGGTACGCGGTACATACTCGTGCAACTCGGCCAATGTTTTCTACCTCATACGCTGCAGGAAAGGATGTCCCGAACTGTGGTACATTGGCGAGACCATGCAGACGCTGCGACAACGAATGAACGGACATCGCGCGACAATCACCAGGCAGGAATGTTCCCTTCCAGTCGGGGAACACTTCAGCAGTCAAGGGCATTCAGCCTCTGATCTCCGGGTAAGCGTTCTCCAAGGAGGCCTTCAGGACGCGCGACAACGCAGAATCGCCGAGCAGAAACTTATAGCCAAGTGCCGCATACATGAGTGCGGCCTCAACCGGGACCTGGGATTCATGTTGCATTACATTCACCCCCCACCATCTGGCCTGGGCTTGCGAAATCCTACCAACTGTCCTGGCTTGTGATAATTCACACCTCTTTAACCCGGGGTTACCCCTATCTCTGGATCTGTGAACACTTAATTAACTGCAAATGCTCGCATTCAAAGCATTGTCTTGCATCTTTGAATTTGTCTATATATATGTTTCTGGAACATACCTCTTCATTCACCTGAGGAAGGAGCAGTGCTCCGAAAGCTTGTGTTTGAAACAAACCTGTTGGACTTTAACCTGGTGTTGTAAGACATCTTACTGACATCAACTAAAGGCAGATTGGCCTCCTGCTCTTTGTACTCTGCTGGTATATTGGTGGTTCCGAGAATCTCAAAGTCTTCCTGGTGTACATGGAAAGATTTGCTGTTGACTATTCAAATTTAAATGTTGAGTTTCAGCACACAAATACTGAAAGTCTGCTTTCCCACTCCGGTCACCAAATCCCCATTGTCGGTTTCCATTTTGAGGGGTTTGCCGTTAACCTTTAAGAAAGTTTCAGTTGGCGCCGTCTTATTCAATTGGGCTGCATTCAACCGATACATTGCATGCTCTTCTTCAGAGCTCTTGAGTGGCACTGTGGGCTGTTGTTTTTTTTTTACATTGGCATGCTTTGCCTAGTGTGGCAAGATGCTTGAATGTTCCCCCTTCAGTTGCATCGGAAACACACAAACTCCCGAACATGACAGGTCTTCTAGGGATCGTCTTCCCAGAACAATAGCAGTCCATCTCTGACTTGGGGTGACGCCCCATCTTTTTCTCAGTCCTTTGACTCGGGTCCAGTCCTGAGGATCATGACTGGTTCCCTGCTGTGCCTATTGATCTTGCTGTGCAACAGGGTCCATACCACCCCATACTTGGTTAACCTCCCCTTCAGTCATGCTTTGGAACTCAGTGACACCTTTTTCAGTGCACTCCATTGCCTGAGCTATCTCGATCACTTTTTCCAATGGTTTCAGCCAGGAGATTCTTCTGGATTTTAAGGTTCAGGATCCCACAAACCAGCTATCATGCAATCTATCACCAAGCGTGGTCCTGAACTCACAATGCTTCGCGAGCTGGTGAAACTTGGCTAAGAAAGCTGAGACAGACTTTTCATGGTCTCTCACTGCATAGTTAAACTTATAACATTGGAGGATAATTGAGGGCCTTGGTTTGAAATGATCCTTGACCAATTTCACTACCTGGTCAAAGATAGTTGAGTTAGGTGCCTCCGGAGACATGGGCTGGATTCTCCACAGCCCCACACTGGGCCCAGCGCCGGTCCGGCGATTCTCCGGGCCCTGAAAATCGGTGCATGCGGGTAGTACTTTGTGCGGCTAGGGGGCCATTGCCAGAGGCTCGCCCAACAATCCTCCACTCCCGACCAGCCGAGTTCCCGTCGGCGTGGAACTAACATGCTATGGCCAGTCGGGGTTCTTGCGTGGCGGCTGCGGACTCAGTTCACGGCCGCCCTGGTGAGGGCGGGGGTATCGGGCACCGGGGGGAGCCTTATGGATGGCCAGGAGAGAGATCAGGCCAGAAGGATCCTCGCGCGTGCAGCCGATCGGGGGGGCCTACATCTTCCAGATGCCTCCGCGGTCCGAGTCCGCCATGGCGCTCGGGGCGGCCGCCAGAGGCCGCCGTCACGCGCATGCGCGGACTCGAAACCAGAAGTGCAGGGCCCCGTATGCACAGCCAAAGCTGCGTGTAGCACTCCGGGTCCCTGCTCGTCGCCTGAAGGTAAGTGAATCAGCTTGTATTATTTTGAGGAAGTTTTTACGCCGGCGTGGGGACATAGCCCCATTTTGGGAGAATCCAGCCCATGAGGTTCCTAATCAGGTTATACATATGGAACTGAAACACTGTCAGAAGTATCTGCTTGTCCACACCAATGATCTCATTCATGGTAAAAAAAAATAGCGGAGCCGTTCGATGTTGTAGCCACGTAAAATGGCTGATTCCTGATTAGAATGGTCAAACCCCGATCTAAAATGGCGAACGGAAGAGGCTGATGGGAAAATCAGCCAACAGGACTCAAACGGACAGCTGCAGGTAAAACAGTGTATTCGCCTCAAGGGGAATCCAGACAGACCGATGCCTGCAGCCATCAACATCACAACAACCCAGCCATCTGCATACTAAGCAGCCATTCCCGGGAACAATTGCTACACATTAGCAACATAAAGCCGATCCAGACCTTTTGGCGCCAGCAGAGGCTGACACAAAGAAAGGTAAACGACCACCCCCTGATCAAGGAATCACCCCATTATTGGAGCATATCGAACCAAGTGATTGGGACCAAGTCCAATCACTTGGAACCAGGGTCAAGGTACGCCCCGAGAGGTGGGAAGCCCCTGGGGACTATAAGAATAGGGGCCAAGTTCAACTTGACCCTTCTCTTCCTGCTCGCAACCTTCGCAAGAACCTTCGACAAAGAAACTGTAAGTTTGACTCCAGCGATCGCTACCCGATAGAGACTCCTAACCATCGACCTGTATCAGCCTTTGAATCCCATGGGCCCAGGACCAATTCGAAAGACCATTCGTTTCCCTGACCTGGTGGGCCATTTCCAAAGTTAAGTATTGGCCTGTTAGTTGTAGGTATTAGCCCAGAAGTAGGATTATTGTATAAGTATTAATTGCTGTATATAATAAACGAGTGTTGATTTAACTCTTATTAAGCGGTGTGCTGCATTATTAATCATTACTTAAACTTGAACCACGTGGCGGTATCAGAAAGATACCTTGCGACTCATGAGCAAAGGTGACAGAATTAGAGCTAATAAACTAAGGCTAATAAGAACAACAATGTACTGATTCCAATCCCTCAGCCCCTTGGTCAAATGGGTCTAGTTTACCTATAATAGGCATTTTCACTCACGGTTGAATGATTCTGAATCTTGCTGGAGTTTCTCTACTTTACAACTGCTCCTTCCTTTCCCCCTCATTTCATGACGGCTGTTGGTTACGATCAAAACTTTGACCTCGTTGCCAATGTGGTGGCTCAAGACATACACTGGAGGTTCCTAGTAGTTAACAAAAGGCAGTTAAGCAACAGGCACAAAATAATATACAACAGGCCTTAACTCTTCGGCTCCGGATCCACCTTGCCTGGGGTTCTGCTACCAGGCCCCCACGCAAACTCCCTGTTGGCCAGGGCGATTGGCCCTGAGTCAATCACGTAGTCTGTCAAGTCCCTCCCTCCCATCCTAAAGGGGCTGCATTACCACAGAAGCAAAACCAGCCTTCATTTAGAGAACTTTCCAAGATAGATAGTGATCATGACAATATCATGAAACTGGATTTAATTTTAAGTATGTTGTATTGAATCCTTCGTAAGATTCCTCCATGAATTATGTTATTTCCTCAGATGATTGCTTATGTGCATGACATTAGGTTTTGTCTTTTTATATAAGCAGGGAGCATGCCTCTGAAATCTGGTTCAAATTGGTTATTTAATTAATTGGAAGATGATGAAAGACAACCACAGATTAGAAGGAGTAAGCTGTTTCTAGAATTATGGGCGCGATTCTCCACTCCCGCGCCGGTTGGGAGAATCGCCTGGGTCGCCAAATTTTCCCGCGACGCCGGTCTGACGCCCTCCTGGATTCTCCCAAGCAGCGGGAACGGCCCCGTCAAGTTCTGCGCGGCGCAGGCCGGAGAATCGCCCGAGACACCCAAAATGGCGATTCTCCGGCACCCCTGCTATTCTCAGGCCCAGATGGGCCGAGCGGCCTGCCCAAAACGGCGGGTTCCCCCCTGCGGCCTGCGGGGGGGCGAGGGGGGATCCTGCACCGGGGGGGGCCTCAAATGGGGTGTGGCCCGTGATCGGTGCCCACCGATCATCGGGCCATCCTCTCGGAAGGAGGACCTCCTTTCTTCCACAGCCCCGCAAGATCCGTCAGACATCTTCTTGAGGGGCGGACTCGGAGAGGACGGCAACCACGCATGCGCAGGTTGGCGCCAGTTATGTGGCGCCGGCCGCGTCATGTATGTGGCGCCGCCTTTACGCGGCGCCAAGGCCTGGCGCGCGTAAATGACGCGGCGCCGCTTCTAGCCCATTATCGGGCCCTGAATCGGTCAGGATAGGGGCCGTTTCGCGCCGTCTTGAACCTCGACGGTGTTCGCGACGGCGCTAACACTCTGCCTCCATTTCGGAGAATCCCGCCCCATATTTTGGGTATTTCCAATGCTAGACAATATTGCAAATGGTCCTCTCTCCTCTGGCATTGTAGTCCTCCATTTACCATTGTGGTGTCTGGCCCCTCTAAGGGGTGATCAGCCAATTTAGTCACATGGCCCAGAAAAAAGCATTCAGAGGACAAAGGTGGGGGTTCACCCTAGCATGTACGGGTTTTTGCTTCAAATCGATTCCGGACGCTGACTGGCAGATATGAAGCTGCAAGACTTAAGATAGTATTTGTAAAGATAAAGGCCGGGTTTCTCCAATCCCACGGCCAGGTTCTAATGCCGGCGTGAAAAGCGGCGCCAACCACTCCGGCGTCAATGGTCCCCGATAATGAGGAATGCTCCCCTTCCTAGGGGGCTAGGTCAGCGGTGGAGTGGTCGTTCCAGCCGGCACGGAACGGCTGGTGCGAATTCGCGCAGGCGTGCTACGGCCGTCGTGATTCCACGCATGCGCGGTGACGCCAGTTATGCGCCGCCGGCCGCGTCATGATTCCGCACATATGCGGAACAGCCAGCGTGATTCCGCACATGTGCGGAACTGCCGGCATGATTCCGCGCATGCGCGTGCGTTCCCGTCTCCGCGCCGGCCCCCGGGCAATATGGCGGAGCCCTACAGGGGCCCGGCACGGAGGAACATAGGACCCAACGGAACCAGCCCTCCTGCCGACTGGTAGGCCCCGATCGTGGGCCAGGCCACCATGTCCCACCACCCCCCCCCCCCAACCCCCCCATCCAGGATGCCCCCGCAGACACGCCTTCCAGGTCCCGCTGTATGGGACCTGAGTACCACACGCCGGAGGGACCCGGCTGAACTCGGGGGTCACTCGGCCTGTCGGGGCCCAGAGAATCGCCGGGGGGAGGTGGCGCTTTCAACTGTCGACCGGCGCGGCAGCAATCCCGCGGGCACCCAAGAATCGCGCCGGAGAATAGGTAAGCCGATGGCGGAGCGTGATTCTCGCGTCCCCCCAGGGATTCTCTGACCCAGCACGGGGTCGGAGAATCCCGGCCCAAGAATCGTTACTTGTTAAATACCGAGCTGGTGAGCCAAAGTTATTACACTCATTGTTCCTCTTCCTCAAACTACCTTAACCTCTCTGTTCAGTTTCCCTTTCCTAGTTTCCCTTTCCTGTATTTGATTTCCTCCAACCTAGATTCCATTCCTCTGGTAACATAAAATGAGCACAAACCGTTTGTGGTTTAGAGATTAAGGGGTTTAGGGAGGGAATTGCAGAGTGCAAGGCCAAGCCTTCGTCAGTGGTTGTGGGGTAAGAAAGTTCTGGTGACATAGCAGCACTAGAAAACTTTGCAGAGAAGTGAACGGGTGAGTCTATGCAAGGATTAAAGCAAATAGATGTGTTTTTTTCAGTTGAAGCCATTGGAAGACAAGGAGCAATTGTCAGTACAAAAACTCAGGAGAGCTGAGAAGGTGAATCAAAATGGAAGTTTATTTCTAACCAAAAGAAAAGGCCGCAATGGGGCATACAGTAAATAGGTCCCAACCGGGATTACTGATCATGCCGTTCCCAATCTAGGATGGCTTTTAAAGGTTGATCCTAAGAGTCCCAGGTGATGGGCGTCCGTCCATCAGCGGAGGGGTGTTCACATTCCACCAGTCTCACAGGGAGATCAATTGAGTCATCCCTGTGGATCTAGTGAGGGTTATTACAGTCAGCAAGAACAGACTTCTTGGGTGAATGAGACTTGGTGCAGTAGCTTTACAGGGCTGAAATGTATATAGTGTGGATGGTTACGTACAAGTAGAGGGGTCAAGGTTTTTGTATATATCTCAGACACATACGCTACTTTATCTGGGTTTAACAGGTTTTATTTAGAATGTTTTAAATGTCTGCTCCATGTTTCAGCCTGGCTTCCAGCTCTTTTTACAGCTGTGTTTACTTTTGTCTGAGTCCACACTGAAGCTTATCCATTCAACAACAGTGAGCATCAATAGTTAACAGACTTACATAATCAAAGACATAATAATTGAACACTATAACGAGAGCTTTAGCAACAAGAGAAGCATTAAAAGGATTGGAAGAATTAAAACACAGTTATGGGACAGGCAGACATGGAATTTGGAGGTGATAATGCATTTGAGGACTTTGAAGAGAAAAGGGAGGACTGAGGGTGATAGTTTGCAATGTCAGAAGCGTTGAAGTTTGTTTTGTGATGACAGGCAAGAACAAATTGTTTTTGAAGAAAGGAAGTTCGTACTTGAAGCTCGCACAGGGCTAAATCGCTGGCTTTGAAAGCAGACCAAGGCAGGCCAGCAGCAAGGTTCAATTCCCGTACCAGCCTCCTCAAACAGGCGCTGGGATGTGGCGACTAGGGGCTTTTCACAGTAACTTCATTTGAAGCCTACTTGTGACAATAAGCGATTTTCATTTCATTTCATTTCACTTCAGGAAAGGAAAGTTAATCTGACCATTTCATGCTTATGCTAATGACCAACATCATCCTTATTATTGCTCTTATATTATCTTATTGCTGGTGATAAAAAATCTCTAATCAACCGAATGAAACTCATTCATACTTCCAACTTTCAAGCTCAAATATTAATGATAAGAATTATTGAAGTTGCGTTATAATGTATGACCTGGAATAATTCTGAAGATTTACATACTGAGAGTGAAAAGGTCTCCTAGTTTCTTAAGGGACAAAAATGAATTTTCACGGGGATACCCGAATACCTAAGACACTTCAAAACAATTTTTGCTCTGAAGAAGTCATAGCGACTCAAAGTTAACTCTTTTTCTCTCTCCACATGCTGCCAGACTTGCTGAGTTTTCCCAGCATTTTCTGTTTTTATATCAGATTTCCAACATCTGCAATGCTTTTATTAAAACAATTTTTGTCGGACCACTTTGGGACATTCTTCTGTGTTATAGATGGTTAAATAACCTGATGCACGACCAGCCAGGCGGGCCAGGTTTTGAGTCAAATATTTAGCACCAACGTGTGTCTGGCTCCTTTCGCTAGCAGGGTGGGCAACCACCAGCGTCTGAGAAATTACAACAAATGCTTTTATCCTGACTCCGCATAATCTCACTATCAGGTGCTATCCTGGCATAAGTGCCTGTGGGAATTCAGCCACGAGAATTTTTTTTAAGTTTTAGCATTGGTATGTCTCACATTTAATGTATTCTTCTTTCACTTTTCCCACTGTCAATACTTTTGCTCTCTCTATTTTATTGATACATATTTGAATGTTCTTTCATCGTTAACATGCTCTATTTTCTCAGTGCTGAAATAATCCTCAATCATATCCCTCATTGCTGTTTAATTCTTTCCCAGGATCTGTCTTCCCTCATCTAGAAAAAGGCTAAGGAAAGCAGACTGCTATGGATGGTGAAATCTGAAACTTAAACAGAAAATGCTGGAAAAACTCAGCAGGCCTGGCAGCATCTGTGGAGAGAGAAACAGAGTTAACGTTTCGAGTCCGTATGACTCGAGCTACCAGATTGGCAACAAGTATAAACCGACTCGTCGCAAGCCCGCAGTCGGCGGACCTGAAGGAAGATGGAAAGCCTCCAAGTCAAACACAGAGTCTGAAAGCATCGACAATACCAGAGAAACGCGAGTGAAAAATACCCAAGCTTGGGAAGTTAGATGCACTCAATCAGCGGGCTGAAGATTGGAGCCAGTATATTATTACTTCTTCACGACAAATTAAATAATGGGGGAGGATAAACAGAAAATGATCCTATGAACAGTTTTTGGGTAAACAACCTACAACCTTATAAGACATTTGATGTCCCTGGAGGCTCTTGGAACAAAGGAATTGGACCAGCTGGTGAGGGTGGTCAGAGAGCATTTCAACCCCAGGCCCTTGTTCATATTATAGTGATATGAGTTCAATTAAGCTGTCAGGGACCCAGGAGAGACTATCTCTGCCTTTGTTGCCAGACTCAGATAAATGGCTGAGCATTGCAAGTTTGGTGCAGCACTGGGTGACATGCTGCTTGATCGTTTAGTACGTGGTGTCAATAATATAAATATGCAAAAGAAGTTTCTGGCAGAAACAAAGTTTTGCCTCGATAGGGCAATTGAGATCACCCAGGCGACTGAGTCCCCTGGGAAGTGAGCATCACAGCTTCAAAGTGCACAAGAGGGCAAGATGAACCAATTGTTCGGGCGGTATGACTGCGAGGCATGCAGCCACGCCCATAGCCACGGAAGAAGTAGGGCCAAGATCCCAGTAACGTGATCGTAATCAATGGCCAAGAAATACATTCAGCAGTCTGTCCAAGTATCTATAATAGATGACAGTTATTAGTGAGGGGGGATCACTCCCAGGAATCATGTTGTCGTTGCAGAGAGTTTATTTGTTTTTGGTGATTAGGAAGGGCCAGTAAACAAAGAAAATTTCAGGTGAGGAGTCTGAAACATACACATTAAACATGGTGGGAAGTGAGAATTCCTTCCTCCCCTTCCTTCCCTTCCCTTCCCTTTCCTCCCTCCCTATTCTTTTCTTTTCTCTCCTTCCCTTTTCTTTTCTCGTCTTCCCTTTTCTTTTCCTCTCTCCTTCCCTTTTCTTTTCTTTCTCGCTCTTTCCTTCCCTCTCTTTCTTTCTCTTTGTAATATAGTTTGTTTTTAACCAAAAATGTGCACGGTTCATCATAGAAGAACTAAAATAAAATAACACATAAAATTATGAAGGGAAGAGATAGGTAGATGCAGGGAGGTTGTTTGCACTGGCGGGTGAAAGCAGAACTAGGGGGCATAGCCTCAAAATAAGGGGAAGTAGATTTAGGACTGAGTTTAGGAGGAACTTCTTCACCCAAAGGATTGTTAATCTACGGAATTCCCTGCCCAGTGAAGCAGTTGAGGATCCTTCATTAAATGTTTTCAAGATAAATGTTTTCAAGGCAGCACGGTAGCATAGTGGTTAGCACAATTGCTTCACAGCTCCAGAGTCCCAGGTTCGATTCCCGGCTTGGGTCACTGTCTGTGCGGAGTCTGCACGTTTTCCCCGTGTGTGCGTGGGTTTCCTCCGGGTGCTCCGGTTTACTCCCACAGTCCAAAGATGTGCAGGTTAGGTGGATTGGCCATGATAAATTGCCCTTAGTGTCCAAAATTGGCCTTAGTGTTAGGTGGCGTTACTGGGTTATGGGGTTTAGGGTAGGGGTGTGGGCTTGGGTCGGGTGCTCTTTCCAAGAGCCGGTGCAGACTCGATGGGCTGAATGGCCTCCTTCTACACTGTAAATTCTATGATAAAGGAATAAATGGTTATGGTGTTCGGGCGGGAAAGTAGAGCTGAATCCACAAAAGATCAGCCATGATCTCATTGATTGGCGGAGCAGGCTCGAAGGGCCAGGTGGCTTACTCCTGCTCCTAGTTCTTATGTTCTTGTGAACTACTTTGAGGTGATATTGAATAAGGCCTCACACCTCGCAGCATTTGTCACCATGCTGTTGAAGTCACTTGTAATCTTCACATCTGACCCCTTCCAAAATCACCTGGTGATGTAGGTGAGTGTGTCACATATGGATGCACACCATTGCATTTCACAGGTCACGGTCTCTCTGCTGCTTGATTTATAGATACATGCCCATTAATCATCCATCGATCAAAAATGATAACGGCAAAATAAAAGAAAGGAGAAATAAAAGAATAAACAGGATGGACCCTGGCAAAGAAATAATGAGGGAATGTTTCCATTGTGCAACGTCAATGCTCTCCTCATAATCTAACCCTTGGAGTCTCAGTATCATTGTAGTTAACCTATGCCACATTTCCTCCCAGGACATTATAATCCTGCTGACGTTATTTTGCCAAGAACTGCTCTGATTTTATACAGCTGTAGTATGACTTTTTATTCTACCCCTCTACATATAAAGGCCAACATTCCAATAGCCTTTTAGATTATTGTCTGCACCAGCTCATGATATTTAATGAGCTGTGTACCCAAAGCTCCAAATCTATTTGGACCTTCACTTATTTCCAGATTTTAACCATTTAGATAGTACTGTATGCTATTACAAACTGGATGCCATTGAAATCCATTTGCCAGTTTTACCCATTGTCTTATTCTATTAATATCTATTTGTAATATTATTCCTCCATCTGCACTGCTTACAATGCTGTCTTCCTTTTGGATCATCTGCAAGTTTGGATATGTAGCTTTCTGTTCCATCACTTCAGTTGTTAATAAATAGAGTCAATTTCCTAACTAGGTTAATAATTTGCCTTCAATTCCACGGACTTCGATTTTAGCGAACATTATTTTTGAGAGAGTTCATCAAATTCCTTCTGAAATTTCATGGGCATTTCCCTATCCATTATTTCAATCACCTCTTCAAAAAATTCAATCAGATTGGCCAGGCATAACCCAATCTTGACAAATCTTTGCTAGCGCTCTCTGATAGGCTGATATTTCTCAAGGTTTTCAGTCATCCTAAGCAAAGAATGTATCCACAGCTAAAACAATTCTTCCAGATTGATTTCCTCTCCATTCTGAGGGACCTAACAGCTTTGACCCTCATCATAATGTTTTATTTGGATACACGCAATTGAGGACACCTCCATTTGAGGCACACTCAAGGTCCCCAACCTGCCTCAGAAGCTCCCACTTTAGTATCATTGCGAACGGTCCCAGGAAGTGTTAAACATAGACTGCTGGGTGCAAGGCCTCTTGGAAATTTTAAACATTTACTGACTATATGTAATTATATACAGGGATACATAATTAGGAGATTACTTCCAAAAGCATCTCTTTCTAATCTCTGGCCACACATGATCTGGTAGCACTGATAATATATACTAGCCATGAGCATCACAGTCTTTATACTATACCCACATCTTCTCATGGGTTGCCGAGTTTCCAGAGCTACTGACCCCAGGCCAACCAATGTGGAAATGAGGAGACACTGCTTTCCAGAAGATTGCACTATTGGTTTCGTTGCTGGAAAATGGGGGCTCAGGAACTCCATTCTTTCCCAATGTCAGGGTCCTGATAAATGCCAACAGTTCATCGGACGGGGTATTGAGTACAAGAGTCGGCAGGTCATGTTACAGTTGTATAGGACGTTGGTTAGGCCACATTTGGAATACTGCGTGCAGTTCTGGTCGCCACATTACCAGAAGGATGTGGATGCTTTCGAGAGGGTGCAGAGGAATTTCACCAGGATGTTGCCTGGTATGGAGGGTGCTAGCTATGAAGAAAGGTTGAGTAGATTAGGATTGTTTTCGTTGGAAAGACGGAGGTTGAGGGGGAACCTGATTGAGGTCTGCAAAATTATGAGAGGTATGGACAGGGTGGATAGCAACAAGCTTTTTCCAAGAGTGGTGGTGTCAATTACAAGGGGTCATGATTTCAAGGTGAGAGGGGGAAAGTTTAAGGGAAATGTGCGTGGAAAGTTTTTTACGCAGAGGGTGGTGGGTGCCTGGAACGCTTTGCCAGCGGAGGAGGTAGAGGCGGGCACGATAGCATCATTTAAGATGCATCTAGACAGATATATGAATGGGCAGGGAACAGAGGGAAGTAGATCCTTGGAAAATAGGCAACAGGTTTAGATAAAGGATCTGGATCAGCGCAGGCTGGGAGGGCCGAAGGGCCTGTTCCTGTGCTGTAATTTTCTTTGTTTGTGTTCTTTGTTCCTCGACTTGATTGAACAGTTCCTCGCTGACATTCCCACATGAAGTGCAGAGTGAAGTGTATAGCCGACCTGTAGCCAACCGCCGACATACTGTAGCCGACTATTTGCAGCCTGATACAATGTGGCCAAGCAAAGAAAGGACACTATTATGGCCTGATGGAAACGTGGCTAACTGAGAGATTTTAACTTCAAGAATATGGTCAGCAGAACAAATGACTTTAGGCTGTTGTCTATGTAATAATAATAATCTGTATTGTCACAAGTAGGCTTACATTAACACTGCAATTAAGTTACTATGAAAAGCCCCTTGTCACCACATTCCGACACTTGTTCGGGTACACAGAGGGAGCAATTAAAATATTTAGTTCACCTGATTTGTCACAAATGTCTTTGATTTGATGAGCGGCCATAAAGAGTCAACAGGATATTGGACAATAAATATCTTCAAGGGAAAGACTGACCATGACAAATTAGCAGGGTGAAAAACAACATATGTCCCTGATAATAAACTTATCCTAATCAATCAAATGGACAGGAAGAAGGGAAGAAGGTATTAAAGTAATCAGGGACAACTGACCCGAGGGTCAGACACCCTGCAATGAACTAATTTGAACACAATCCCCGGTGTGTCATGCTCCGGAGAAGAAAGAGAACCCTGAGTGAGTCATGATTCTTTGAACATTCATGACCTGAAAGCGCAGTGATTGATTAGTGGTGTCCTGTGAGCAGGTGACTGGAAGCATGAGATCTGTGCCCGCGAGATCTGTACAACAAGGAGAGATAAAGAGATTTCCTCAGCATAACCTCAAGGGACAACAGCGTAGAAGAAAGAAACCTCAAGTTCTGAGCTTAACAAAGTCCGATCCATCTCTCCACCCAGCCAGCACGAATGGGTAGGTTCCTGGTCAACAATACTTTGGGACAGCCTTTACAGTAGTACACTCTCAACATCTGGGATGCAAGAGCAGAAAAACATTGATGTGTTCAAGGTTAACATTATTGTGATGGAACCTATCATTGAAGCCAAGAAATCTGTTCATTGATTACAAGGGAGATCTGAACGAGAAGGCTCTGAATGCACTAGAATCTGTTCAAACTAAAATCCAACAGACTGCAAGGTAGTGCACCAATAAATGACCACTGGTTCCAACTTTGCCAGAATATCCAGCTATCCTTCAGCAAGAGAATGCGAGGGCTTGTTAGAGGGAATCAAAAAGGCAACAGGTCCATCAGACAGGAAAACAGTTCCATTGAAAACTAAAGCAGGGGAAGTCATTACTAACTGCAATAAACGATTGAAGAGATGGGTGGAATATTAACTTGAGGTGTACTCTAGTGAGGACATGGTATTACGATCCCTGATCAACCTCAACAATGACTAGGATACTGGGCCGAAAACCCCAATATTTTAATTTAGTTTTTAAGACTGTGGAAAGATCGATTCACTCCAGGAGTGATTGCATGAATAAATAAGGCTTGGTTATTTTAAAACAAAACTTTATTATAAAGAACAATATTACACCATTTTTTTAAACTTCAGACCCAAAAAGAACAGCAAACCCGTCTATCTTAAAACTACCATTCAATTTCCCATTAAACAACAAGAACATACACATACAGCTCTCGTCCAGCTTAAACAAGCGAGGCCTTACAGTCATACTCGCATTACAAAGCAAATCTTGGCTTTTTTGAAAAATCCTTTCTGACTCCATCTGAAAGTTCTTCAACTGGCCTCAGAGATGGGAACTCAGCTTCTCTTTTCTCAAAGCTCAGCTTCTCTTTTTGCAAAACTTCCCCAAACTCTCTGCCTTTACTTGTGGCCTCAAGAAACCAAGGGTTGCCAGTTCAGAGAAAAGCCTTTCTCCAGCCATGGTCTCTCTTCACAGCTTCTCACAAAATGGCCCTGTGCTTCTCTCTCCACAACTTCATCCAAAATGGCCCTGTGCTTCCTTAGCTCCTCCCATCACTGACCTCATCTCTTAAAAATAAAAATAAGTATCTCTTTTAACCCTTAAGAAGTCCACTACATAAATAATCCAAATTCCTAAAATTCTCCAATCGTCACACATCCCGCATTAAAAAATTGAACCATCAGTATGCACAGATGGCTTCATTTTTTAACACGTTTTAACTTTAAACATTTCTTAAGATTATATACAGCTTACATTCTGTATGATATATCATTTTACATTTTTAAACTGGAAAACATCACATGAAGAGAGTCCATTCTAGTCTTCTCATGTCACAGTTGTGATGAGGCATCAGCAATCACATGCTCTCCTCCTGCCACATGTAGAATTCTTAAATTAAACAATTGTAGGGCAGCATGGTGGCACAGTGGTTAGCATTGCTGCCTACGGCGCTGAGGACCCGGGTTTGAATCCTGGCCCTGGGTCACTGTCCGTGTGGAGCTTGCACATTCTCCCCGTGTCTGCGTGGGTTTCACAACCCAAAGATGTGCAGGATAGGCAGATTTGGCCATGCTAAATTGCCCCTCAATTGGAAAAAAATAATTGGGTACTCTAAATTTTTTTTAAAAATTAAACAATTGTAATAATAAACTCCATCCGAAGAGTCTTGCGTTTTGTGTTTTAAATTTGTACAGGACAAATTTAATGGATCATGGTCCATATATACAAGTGTGTCAGATATATTGTTACTAACTTAAGTATTAAAATGTTGTAACGCCAATATCAAACTCAATGTCTCCTTTTCAATGGTTGAGTATTCCTTCTAGTGAATGTTGAGTTTCCTAGAAAAATACCAGATTGGTCTTTCAATTCGCTCGTCATCTTCCTGCAGCAGTACAGCAACAACACCTATATCACTTGCATCAATTGCCACCTTAAATGACTTGGCATAAATAGGTGTCATTAACACTAGTACAGTGGTCAACACAGTCTTCAGATTGCCGGATGCCTCCTGACATTCCGAGGTCCACTGAAGTTTTTTGTATTCTTCAAGAGGTTGTTCAGTCAGGGGAGCAACCACGCTGCTGAAATTTGGCATATATTTCCGGTAGAAATCACTCATGTCCTGAAATCTCAGTACTTCTCTATGAGTTGATAGCATTGGAAATTCTCCAACAGCTTTCGTCTTCATATTTTGTGGAACCATCTGACCATGTCCACTGGTATGGCCTAAAAAAGTGACTAGAGCTTTCGCAAATTCACTCTTAGCCAAGTTTGCTACCAATTCAACATCTTCAATCGATTGCATAAATCCTACAGATGTTCCAAATGCTCCTTCCATGTCTAACTGAACACCACTGGATTGTCAATGCTCAATTGTTTAGTCCAGAAATAACCTCGTTGGTTAATGTTTTGGAATGTTGCTGGCACATTCTTCATACTGAAAGGCATGACCTTAAACTGTGCGGTTGTCCATTTTGTAAGGACAAATATGAATGCGGAATACAGGGTTAACGGTAGAGTTCTTGGCAACGTGGAGGAGCAGAGAGATCTTGGGGTCTAGGTTCATAGATGTTTGAAAGTTGCTACTCAAGTGGATAGAGCTGTGAAGAAAGCTTATGGTGTGCTAGTGTTCATTAGCAGCGGGATTGAATTTAAGAGCTGTGAGGTGATGATGCAGCTATACAAAACCTTGGTAAGGCCACATTTGGAGTACTGTGTGCAGTTCTGGTCACCTCATTTTAGGAAGGATGCGGAAGCTTTGGAAAAGGTACAAAGGAGATTTACCAGGATGTTGCCTGGAATGGAGAGTAGGTATTACGAGGAAAGATTGAGGGTGCTCAGCCTTTTCTCACTAGAATGGAGAAGGATGAGGGGTGACTTGACAGAGGTTTATAAAATGATCAGGGAAATCGATAGAGTAGACAGTCAGAGACTTTTTCCCTGGGTGGAACAAACTATTACAAGGGGACATAAATTTAAGGTGGAAGATATAGGGGGGATGTCAGAGGTAGGTTCTTTACCCAGAGAGTAGTGGGGGCATGGAATGCACTGCCTGTGGAAGTAGTTGAGTTGGAAACATTAGGGACCTTCAAGTGGCTATTGGATAGGTCCATGGATTACGGTAGAATGATGGGGTGTAGATTAATTTGTTCATAATCTAGGACAAAAGTTTGGCACAACATCGTGGGTCGAAGGGCCTGTTCTGTGCTGTATTTTTCGATGTTCTATGTGCTATGATACAGACCATTTGGCATCACAAAAGCCAAAACTTCCTTTGCCCTTCTGATAAAGGTACTTGCCAACATCCTTTAAGTCAGTCAGTTTGGTAATAAAATGTGCTTGTCCCACCTTTTCAACACAGTTTTGTAACTGCATTGACCTTTCTATAGTCCACACAGAATTGTTGTGTTCCATCCGGTTTTGGTACCATCACAATTGATGAGCATCAATCGCTGCAACTCACTTTGATGATATCATCCTTAAGTATGTTGTCGATCTCCTTTTGTACTTCTGCTAACTTTAGTGGATTGAGCCTGTATAGATGTTGTTTAATGGGAGTATCATTTCCTATATCTACATCATGCATAATTACTTTCGTACTTCCCAATCTATTCCCACAAACAGCTCTATGTGACTGTAATAACTCTTTCGAGTTATTTTGATTTCCCTCCGGAAGATAACTCAATAATGTATCCCAATTTTTTAATGCTCCCTCATTGTTCAATTTAATTTGAGGAATGTCAAATTCAGAATAGTGTTGAATTATCTCTTCTCCCTGATTCATAACAACTAACACTTTCTCCTTCTTTCCTTCTCTATCAAAATACCTTTTGACATACTCTATGAGTTTTCCTTCTGACTGGTGTTCTTATCAAATAATTCACCACATTTAATTTCCTTTCAATCTGATAAGGCCCACGACACCTTGCTGTTAATCGTTCAGCTATCATTGGTAACAATACCAGTACTTTCTCTCCACTAACAAAATTATGAATTTTTGATTTTTTTATCCACCTCCTTTTTCATCACGTGTGTGACAATTTAAAATTCTTTGCAGCCAACTCACCAGCCCTAGTTAATCTCTCCATGAAGTTTTACAAATAATCAAACACTGTAGTCTCTGACTGCTGACTCACCAATTTCTCTTTGACCAATTTAATTGGTCCTCTCACCTCTTGACCAAAAATCAATTCAAATGGACTGAATTTAGTTGATTCATCAGATTCATCTTTAATTTCTAACAGCACAAATTGAATTCCTTTATCCCAATCTTCTCTTTACAACTTTTTGCATTTATTTCTACGCTCCCGCTGGCGTGCGGCGTGAAACTCGTTAACGCGACCAATGAAGGCGCAAAGCATGGCATCAATCCTGATTTTGCCCTGACGCCTGATTCTCCGTCCCACCGGGGAACACATTCTGGGCGTCTTGGGGATGGTGACTCCTGCCCCAGGTATCTGCTTATCCTCTAGCCTCTGACCAGGTTGTACACTCTATTGCACCTCTTTCTGTGTGACAATGGCTTTTCCTCCCATTTTAATAAACCACACTGGCTTATCCTGTTTTAATGATTCTGTCTTCCCAGTACTTTTCTGAAGCCACTAACACTGCGACTTCATGTCAAATTTTATGATAATGAAAATGCAAGTTTTCTTATCTCTCTACCACTATCATTTGTTTCCTTTTTACTCTGAGGCATGCTCTCCTTAACATCACCAACTAAACCTCCTTTGCACTGAACACCTGTGAATTTCTCATTTCCCCAGTTTCAATCCTTCACAGGTTGAAAGTGATGTCAAAAATCAAACTTTGCTTTATGAACCAATTCAAAATCAACTCCCATTTTTGTGGTTTGTCCAGCAGTTTGAACTCCTCACTCTCTTCAGGTGATGTCCCGGAGGACTGGAGAATAGCCAATGTTGTTCCTCTGTTTCAGGAGGGTAGCAAGGATAATCCAGGGAACTACAGGCCGGTGAGCCTTACTTTAGTGGTAGGGAAATTACTGGAGAGAATTCTTCGAGACAGGATCTACTCCCATTTGGAAGCAAATGGACGTATTAGTGAGAGGCAGCATGGTTTTGTGAAGGGGAGGTCATGTCTCACTAACTTGATAGAGTTTTTCAAGGAGGTCACAAAAATGATTGATGCAGGTAGGGCAGTGGATGTTGTCTATATGGACTTCAGTAAGGCCTTTGACAAGGTCCCTCATGGTAGACTAGTACAAAAGGTGAAGTCACACGGGATCAGGGGTGAGCTGGCAAGGTGGATACAGAACTGGCTAGGTCATAGAAGGCAGAGAGTAGCAATGGAAGGATGCTTTTCTAATTGGAGGGCTATGACCAGTGGTGTTCCGCAGGGACCTTTGCTGTTTGTAGTATATATAAATGATTTGGAGGAAAATGTAACTGGTCTGATTAGTGAGTTTGCAGACGACACAAAGGTTGGTGGAATTGCGGATAGCGATGAGGACTGTCAGAGGATACAGCAGGATTTAGATTGTTTGGAGACTTGGGCGGAGAGATGGCAGATGGAGTTTAATCCGGACAAATGTGAGCTAATGCATTTTAGAAGGTCTAATGCAGGTAGGGAATATACAGTGAATGGTAGAACCCTCAAGAGTATTGAAAGTCAGAGAGATCTAGGTGTACAGGTCCACAGGTCACTGAAAGGGGCAAAACAGGTGGAGAAGGTAGTCAAGATGGCATACGGCATGCTTGCCTTCATGGCCGGGGCATTGAGTATAAGAATTGGCAAGTCATGTTGCAGATGTATAGAACCTTAATTAGGCCGCACTTGGAGTATAGTGTTCAATTCTGGTTGCCACACTACCAGAAGAATGTAGAGGCTTTAGAGAGGGTGCAGAAGCGATTTACCAGAATGTTGTCTGGTATGGAGGGCATTAGCTATGAGGAGCGGTTGAATAAACTCGGTTTGTTCTCACTGGAACAAAGGAGGTTGAGGGGCGACCTGATAGAGGTCTACAAAATTATGAGGGGCATAGACAGAGTGGATAGTCAGAGGCTTTTCCCCAGGGTAGAGGGGTCAATTACTAGGGGGCATAGGTTTAAGTTGAGAGGGGCAAGGATTAGAGTAGATGTACGAGGCAAGCTTTTTACACAGAGGGTAGTGGGTGCCTGGAACTCGCTACCAGAGGAGGTGGTGGAAGCAGGGACAATAGTGGCATTTAAAGGGCATCTTGACAAATACATGAATAGGATGGGAATAGAGGGATACGGACCCAGGAAGTGTAGAAGATTGTAGTTTAGTCGGGCAGCATGGTTGGCACGGGCTTGCAGGGCCGAAGGGCCTGTTCCTGTGCTGTACATTTCTTTGTTCTTTGCTCTTCCTCATGAGTTCTCACTACTGTGGGAAGTGAGTCTCTAAATTCTTCCAAATTAATTATTTCCCCAAGAGCATCATATGTTTTGTGTATTTTGCTCATATCCACCTTTCAAAATTATTTTGTTGAATTCTATATATGCAGGACCTGGTTCTTTTTTTTTTTAAATTCAGAGAACACAATTACTTTTTTTTCCAATTAAGGGGCAATTTAGCATGGCCAATCCACCTGACCTGCACATCTTTGTGTTGTGGGGGTGAAACTGACGCAGGCATGGGGAGAATGTGCAAACTCCACACGGACAGTGATCCAGGGCCGGGTTTCGAACCCGGGTCCTCAGCGCCACAGTCACAATGCTATCCACTGCACCACATGCCGCCAGACCTGGTTCTTTTCTTAGACTCCTGAACTTCTGTCTGTAGGCATCTGGCACTAGTTCTTATGCACATTATATGGCTTTCTTCATCACATCATAATCCATAGATTCCTCCTCTGATAGTGATACAAACACATCACTAGCTCTACCTACCAAGTTTGTTTGAACCAACACTACCCACATCTTTGGCCAGTTCAATTGTTTAGCTACTTTCCCAAATGAAATTAAATAGGCTTCCACATCTTTCTCATTAAATCTTGGTAATGCTCACAGATATTTAAACATATACATACTAAGCTTTTGACTGGGAAGTATTTCTTCTTCCTCTAGAACTTCAGCTCCTGCGTTTACCTCCAACATTTTAAGTCATTGTTCTACTTGCAGAGTCAGTTTCTGAAGTTCAAATGCCCTCTTTTTCCTTTGCTTCTGCCGTTGCCAATATCTCTCTTTCCTTATCCATTTCTTCCTTTGCTAATCTTTTCATTTCCACCTCAATCTCCTCCTTTCCATTTCCTTTGAAAAGCCCTCTCTTTTTCTTTTGCTTCTGCCATTGCCAATGTCTCCTTTCCTTTTCCCTTTGCCATAGCCACTCTCTCCTTTTCTTTTTCCTGCATAATTGTTTCATTTGTCATTGGATTCTAACTAATTCGAATGATTCAGGCTGTGTGTCCCTGGCACGTTTAAATATTGAGCTATGGCTTGTATTATCTCTGACTTCCTCGCCACTACAGAAAAAGATACTGCAGTTTCTCCACCAAACCCGAACATTTTGCTTTATTCTCCATTTGTAAACCATCCCGAATAATCACTTCCACATCCAGGAAAACTTTTGCAACTGAAAGAGCCATGTCCAGTCCCTCCCTATTTAAATTTCCAAACCTGAAAGAATGTAATCGGTCCACACACACTCACTATCTTCAAGTTCAATAACCCAAAGCAAACAGGAAATTATACGTAAGAATTATGACAAAAAGCCCCCAATTTTATTATGATCCCCAACCAGCCCGCACAGTCACTAGGATACTGGACCGAAAACCCCAATATTTCTTTTGTTTTTAAGACAGTGCGGAAACGTTGATTCACTCCAGGAGTGATTACATGAAGAAAATGGGCTTGGTTAATTTAAACACTGCAATGAAGTTACTGTGAAAAGCCCTTCGTCGCCACATTCCGGCGTCTGTTTGGGTACACAGAGGGAGAATTCAAAATATCCAATTCACCTAACAGTACGTCTTTCGGGACTTGTGTGAGAATAATGAGTGTTATGTAAACAATATTTTTGTATTGGTGGCTGAGAGTGCTTGCTGTTTTGTTGTTAATCTCTTTCCCTGTGTGATGAAGCTTGCAATTTGACAAAAGCATTCTTTGTCATGCATGAAGGTCGTCTGTCATCCTGGACCAGGACAGTTGCCTTCTTGATCCAGCTGCTGGTCAAACCAAACTCTTTACAGGTGTAGGAGAGTCTTTCCATTTGCTGCTGAAGGTGTTCCTCAGTATGGCATGCTGGTGTGCCATCATCATTGTAGAGCAATTCTCTACTGAAGAGTTGACACACCTTTGGCTTAGACTGCTTGCAGTCCCAGCAGCACCCACTGCTGAGTTCAGGCGCTGCTGGGACTGCAGGAGCTGGCAGACAATCAGATTGACTCACAGTTCTCAAGGGCGGGCCTCCCTGTTAAGGCCGCTTAATACTGCACGGCAGCCTTTTGTAAAAATTGGTCATTTTGCGACCGACTTTCCTAAAGGGGGAGGGGGTTAAACACCTCTTCCACCCTGAAAGGTTCTGTCCCTGTCTTTGGCCTCTGCATCCCCAATTCACATTCCCAGTTAAAGTTGGAGGTAAACTCTCGGATGTCCTCTTTTGCACCAGGGCACGATGTTACACTGTATAACTGGAAATGAGAAAACAAACAACACAATTGAGAGAAGCTTTTGTAAGTTTGCAAAATAGTGGTCCCCAGATTCTGGTTTCAGTTGTCTTTGCTCCCCACCCACTGAAAGGCTAACATAAGGGATGATTCTATTCTTGTTGCTTCTGTTAATAAAAAATCTTGATTGTTCGGAGGCCACAACCAAAGTATTGTATTTGAACACTTTCCCATTAACTCAAGAGCTCTCAAAATGTTATGTGCCAACTCATTTTTGCTACATGCCATTTCATAAAAAGCCATTTACACAATAGAGGATAAATGTATCCCAGACCTGTCAGTAAACCATTTCAATAAATAGATGAAGAAATACATAAATTGGTGGATAATAACATGGCAGCTCTGTGACATTTCATTTATTCCATAGGCGAGATAACATTGTGGGTCTGCAGTCATCCCATAATCCTGTAGGGATATAACTGTGATTAAAATTGGCACCTTTTACCTCAATGGCCCATTAATGGGAGAGTGACAGTTTCTGGATGACAGACGGCCATACCTTCATGCATGACAAGGATTGCTGCAGGCACTTTTCATTTTCTCGAATTCCAAGCTTCACCACAGAGGGAGCGAGATTAACAACAAAATAAGAATCACTGTCAGCCGTCAACACAAGAAAATCTTTTATGTCGCGATCAAAAAAATGTTGCTATTAATGTTGTAAGTCCGATCTTATTTCTCTCTCCTCTAGCCATTTCCATGAGTAAATTCATTTGAAATCTGAATTTTGGCTGTTTTACGAATATCCTCTCATCCTTTCATGCTTCATGCCTACCAGAGATTTACCAGGAGCAGAATGGGCACTAGGACATTGCGCCATTTCCCTCTGCACCCTGCTCAAAATGCACCAACTCAAGCTTTATACTCTGGCTTTATGTTCACGCTCATGGGGATTCAGTTAATCGAGCATCTGGAAAGCTCACAAGGGCTTCTTTGATGAAATTCTGATGAAAAGTCATTGATCTGAAACATTGGGCAAATTGTAATTGTTCTGATGTGGGTCCTGCCGATAGACCAGGAAGTGGACAGTGTTGTCGCATGTGGCAAATGCTGCCAGCGCACCGGGATTAGGCAGAGGCTGGACAATTCACAAGGTGCAGGTGTAAGGGCTCCATCCACACAGTCCCCATTTTCAAACAGCCTGCAGTGTTTAAATACCCTTTCACTGCTTCTCGGGCCGCAGGCGAATTTCACAGTTTTGCCTCAACCCTGAGAAAGGACGACCTTAACACCCAAAAATGAAAAATTAGCCTCCTTCACCCTCAGAATCACAGTGAGCATTTTGTGGAGCAAGACCCAGAGCGCTGTAGACAAGCAATGTCAAAAAGCACAACACAATAGTTCCACCGTTCAGTAATGCCCCCCCTGCACATTCTCCCCCAGATGGTGCAGGAACGATGGGAGGTCTTTCCCCCAGCTGACAGCAGGAAGAAACCCTCCTACCTAGTCAAGGAAGCATGGACGGAGGTCGCAGCTAAAGCAAACATTCAAGGGGAGCTGGGTCTGGTGCAAGAACATGATGGAATGATCTATTCAGCAGCGCAAGGATGAGCTTGAATGAATGATGTGTGCACTGTGGTTGAAGTATGAAAGGTCAGTACCTTGGAAAGGACCATGGGCCAATCGCATGCACACTTGTCTCCGGCAGCAGATAGCTCAGGAGGAATGGCTGTGTGTGGGTGACTGGTATCTGCATTTCAGTGCCACCCTCCTCCAAGTTGCATCTCAGTGGGCATGTGAGAGAGACTTATAAGAGGGCCAATCATGGAGGGCCAGCGAAGATGGGCCCACTTAATCATACTCTGGATACTCACTCTCCCCTTCTACCTGCAGGAGAAAAGGGCCATAACAACCGCAAAAGGAGTTTGGAGGAGTAGATGCAGATATTTAAAGCCTGACTCCCATTGAGGTGGAGGCACTCGAGTTGACAGGAGGCTGCTCCATTTCTGATGCAGAGATCGGAAGGATGGGCATGGATGTGTAAGGAGGACTACAGCTTTGGCTACATCTCTGGGCAGAAAGAAAGTGTGCTGCACACATAGAGCTTCTCGCTTCCATTGTCCTTTCCAATGTCCTCCAAGTCCTGTGGTTACAAGATCTTACTCCTTTGCTGTGACAAGTTGTACAACACGCAACAAATGTCAATGACCTATAAGACACTTGCTAGGTCTCATTAAGATACTTTGCGTCTCCTAAGATACTTTGCGTCTCCATATTTAAGGAAGGATATATTTGCATTGGAAGCAGTATAGTAAAGATTCACCATATCAGTCCCTGGGATGAGAGTGTGCGAGAGGCTAGGTAAACTTGGCTTTCTTTTCTGGAATTTAGACAAATGAGAGGTAATCTCATTGAAACATTCATGTTCCTACAGGGTCGATGATGAAAGATTATTTCTACTACTTGCGGAATCTAAAACATGGGGCGGGATTCTCCATTCTCCGATGCCGATTTCATAGAAATCCCTTTTTACGATGAAATCATGGGCGGCACGTGTTTTCACAAGCTCCGCCCTTTCCAAAACAGCATAATCGCAGCGCGCACCGCACGCTATTGGGACGGCCTCAGGACGTCACGTGAAGGCCCTCCCCCAATGCTCTGCCCCCGATGGGCCGAGTTCCCGTCTGCACGGAACCCTTCGTGATGGCTGCGGACTGTGCCCAGTGCCGCCACAGTCGGGCGGGAGCCATGCTGCTGGCTGGGTGGGGGCTTCGGCGAGGGCTGGGGAGACTGGTGGGGGCTGGCCAGGGGGTTGCGAGGGAGTGTTCAAGGGGCACTATCTGGCAGGTCAGGTCCGCGCACGGCCGCCGCCATGTTGTACGGTGCCACTGCTGCAGGTCATCGCCATGTGCATGCGCAACCACGGGCCCGGCAATTGCCAGCTCCTTGGCCGCTGCTAGCCCCGCACCGGACCCGGAATCGGCACCAATGTTTTGGTCGTAAAACGCACGCGAATTCTCCGTTCGAGCCGGCACTTAGCTGCTGAAACAGAGAATCCGGCCCTTTAAGGCAGATTCTTTGTCCCTTGGAATCAGCGGATATGGGAAGCAGGCAGGAAAGTGGAGTTGAAGCTCAAGATTAGCTATGATCATATGGAATGGTGTAGCAGGCTTGATGGGCCCTGTTACCCACTCCTGTTTATATTTCTAATATTCTTGTACTGCTGAACTTCCCCGGAACAGTCCAGGTAATGGAATCACTTTTTAAAAAAATAATCTTATTGTCACAAGTCGGCTTACATTAACACCACAATGAAGTTACTGTGAAACACCCCTAGTTGCCACATTCCGGCGCCTGTTCGGGTACACTAAGGGAGAATTCAGAATGTCCAACTCACCTAACAAACACGTCTTTCGGGACTTGTGGGAGGAAACCAGAGCACCCAGCGGAAAGGCATGCAGACACAGGGAGTACTTGCAGAATCCGCACATACAGTAACCCAAGCCGGGAATCGAACCTGGGACCCTGGTGCTGTGAAGCAACATTGCGAACCACTGTGCTACTGTGTCACCGTACCGTACCGTGCTATCATCAGCAGTCCTATTGTCTGCTCGATAATGGCCCTTGTAGAGCTGTGACTTGCATTGCACCTTTCCTCTGCCTCACCAGGAGGGTTCCTGCCTGTGCCCTTAGCCAAGTCTGGAGCATGTGTCACCGAGGATCCATCCCTGAAGCTGCGGATGGGGCTGGAACAAATGTGACACCTGGGAATTCTGAAATTGGGCACAGATCTGCATAATTCACTTCCTATAAATTACTTGACCATTGAAGGAACAGAATCCCTTTCTGTTGGTAAATTATTGCAGGCTAGTCCAATGCAGTAAAGTACCAGTGAAACCCACATCCCATAAAAATGATTTTTTTTTTAAAATGCCACCGATGATGCCCTGAAGATGTGGCAAGTCAGGTATGGCCCTGAGTCCCACTGACCTCTCAGCCTAACTCTTGGAATCCGTGCAGCATCAGGGGAACTCAGTCCTCGTGTCTTGGACAGTGTGTTAGTCACCTCCCTTGTGCAATATTGTGCTGCTGTCTGGGATATCCCGCATATGTCATGGCCAGAACCTTGGAAGGATCTGGCGATGAAGAAGTTGAACACAGTGATAAGTCTGAACACTGCTGGCAGAGGTCACCCAATCCTATTGGACACAGGTCACCTGACATTCTGGCGTACCTTAGTGACTGTCTCCATGGAGAGGGCAGAACGTTCTCTGGCGCTGTCTCCCGGACATCTGCAGGAGTTCCTTTGGGTTGCACCGCGACCTTTCTTCTGCCTCTCCGCTGTGCCCATTCTGCTTGTCCTTGGGATGTCTCCTGCCCAGCTGTAATTTATATCTTCTGCTGCAACATGGCTCTGCTCCATGGTGTTGTCTTCCTCTTGTGCCTTTTCTTCAATGGGTGGATGATTCCCATCTTCATGACTCACATACTTTACTGGCTGGCTGCCTAGGATGGATTGAACTTACTGAGGTCCCTCAGCTCCTCAGAACAGAACTTCCCTTTTTTAGGCTCTGGATTCTCAGTTCCTCACAGCAGACCCTGTCCTGAAAAGCTCCACCCCTCAGCAGCTCAGAGCTGCCCCTCTCATTTGACCAAACTTTTCCTTCTCTCTCATCCTCTCCTCAGTCCCAGACTGAACTGCAATGGAAGGCAAATCAACTTTCCTACTGAAATTCAGAGGTGCCGTCTGAAAGCCACTAGCTTTTAATGGACATATTTGACCACTTGGGAACCCCACACACCTCACATTAAATTTGTAAGGCAGCATTAAATTTGATTCAGATGTAGGTAAATTTGACTCAATGACCTTGTCAACAAGTTTTATTTTCTCGTCACTTCTGAACGGCGTTGTGCCTGGTTTCCTTCCTGTTGCATACTGAATTATTTTCTGCGACAGTGAGACTGCTTTAACGGGCATGCCCTCATGGTCCATGTGACTGGCTTGAGGCCTATCATATGGGAGTGCATGAACCCCAACCAATGAGGGATCAGCATGGGCCGAGTGGAGCGGTCTTCTGGGCAGAGTGAATCCGGGAGCCAGAGTGTTAACATCTATATATTTGTTAAAATAAATGTAGAGTACACAATTCATTTTTCCTATTAAGGGGCAATTTAGCGTAGCCAATCCACCTACCCTGCACATCTTTGGGTTCCCATGATGTGGAGATGCCGGCGTTGGACAAATTGCGTTTGTTGCCCCGCCAGCTGGCGCGGAAATGCGGCGCATGCGCGGGAGCGTCAGCGGCCGCCGACAGTTTCACGCGCATGCGCAGTGGGGAGAGTCTTTTCCGCCTCCGCCATGGTGGAGGCCGTGGCGGAGGCGGAAGGGAAAGAGTGCCCCCACGGCACAGGCCTGCCCGTGGATCGGTGGGCCCCGATCGTGGGCCAGGCCACAGTGGGGGCAACCCCCGGGGTCAGATCGCCCCGCGACCCCCCCAGGACCCCGGAGCCCGCCCGCGCCGCCTTGTCCCGCCGGTAAGGTAGGTGGTTTAATCTACGTTGGCGGGACAGGCATTTAGCGGCGGGACTTCGGCCCATCCGGGGCGGAGAATCGCGCGGGGGGGCCCGCCAACCGGCGCGATTCCCGCCCCCGCCGAATCTCCGGTGCCGGAGACTTCGGCAACCGACGGGGGCAGGATTCACGCCAGCCCCCGCCGATTCTCCGACCCGGCAGGGGGTCGGAGAATCTCGCCCCTGATTATAAATGTGAAAGAAAACCGTAGCTTAGTACTATTGAGTGTTAATTCTGTGGGCTGCTGCTGTCCCATTCTCCACCCTCTCCAACCCTTTCTCTTCCTGAACTTACCTGCAGTCTGATTGACATCTGAGCCGGCTGCAATCTGAAGGGCCCAGATTGATTTGTTGTGTCCAGCTGCCCAACTGCCACCCACAGGTTGTTGGATTTACCACAATGATGTTGATGAATCTAAGATGATCCTTTGGCATCTTTCTGATGCCACGGGAGTGTCATCCATTCTGCTAGAGCCAAATATCAAATTTAAGTCCCGTTTAGGGTAGAATTTTATTTACTTAAAAATAACTCACTCTTGATACTTTAATTACTAGCTTTTTTTCCATGCTGCAGATAAATGATAATGCAGAATTATCAAACAATATAAATTCCATGCTTCAGAAAAACGTTTTTAGATGAATAAACCAA
Organism: Scyliorhinus torazame; assembly: GCF_047496885.1. Lineage (NCBI taxonomy): Eukaryota > Metazoa > Chordata > Chondrichthyes > Carcharhiniformes > Scyliorhinidae > Scyliorhinus > Scyliorhinus torazame. Next base: position 86,623,494 of record NC_092717.1, read on the forward strand.
TCCAGAGATTACACTGTGTCTCCAACAATGGTGCAACATTATAATAATGATCACCAGGATTAAGTGTGATAAAGGATGTGTTGGTAATTCATGATTAGCTGTGTACAGCATTCAGTTTTGATTTGCTGAAACAATACTACATATTTTGGGCCAAAAGCAATGTAAGTAAAGAACATGATTAACTTTTATGTTTCATTACAATATCGCTCAAGATTATGAGCGCGATTCTTCAGAAAGATTTCTAAGTGTGGTAGCGAGTGACAACTGCCGCGTGCTTCCAGTCGCTCGGCCTGGTGAAGCCGGCGATGCTATCCAACATTAATTGGTCCATTTAACGAGGCCCCACGGGCTTCTCGTCGCAAATGAAGGCTTGCCAGCTGATTCGCCGGGACCGTGCTCGCCAGCCCCGCTAACAAGATCAAGCAGCACTTAAACAGCAGTTGCACAGCAAGCCCCACTCAGCTCGCAGCCATGACGCCAAGACGACCGGCCCCAAGATTCGAAGATGCAGACTAAGGGAGGCTCCACGATGCAGTGGAGGCCAGGAGGGATGTCCTATTCCCCCGAGGGTCCTGGATGGTGAGTCATAGGGCAGCCAGTGCCACCAGGTACGAGGTGGTGGTGGCCGTGAGCTCGGGGGTGTGACCAGGAGGACTGGCCTCCAGTGTTGTAAGAAGGTCAACGACCTACACCGGGCAGCATGGGTGAGTTGACATCAATGCCCCCGATCCGCTCCCCCCCGAGACTTTTCCGCCCCACCGCGAGCATCCGGTGCTCCAACCTTCCATGCAGCCCCCAATCCTCGCTTCAACCCCCTCTCCAAACTCTTCCTTCACAGCCCCCTACTACCACTGTGAACCATCCGTGCAGCTAATGTGTCCTTTCTGTGTCTCCGCAGGAGAAGCTCTCCTATAATCACCGGGAGAGGGCCCAGACCAGCAGAGGGGTTTCAGATATATGAATCCTTACCACCTTCAAGGAACGGACCCTGGGTGTGACTGGGGTGGCCGAGGGCAGAGCAGTCACCAGTGCGGTTGGCGGACGCCGCAGAGGTGAGGATCCAAATGGCCCCACCTGGAGGACCAGTCACACGTGAGTTGTTATTGCCATACAGACTGACCTATCCCCCCACTGACCACATATCCATTCTCCCGCAGGTTCTCCAGCCTACGGCACCAGCCCATGCAGGATGGCCCCCTCACCTGCCTCCCAGGAGAACACCTTAGAGGAGAGCTCCAAGGATGCCATGATCAACACATCACAGCTGTCATCCCCACCCTCCATGAACACAGGTACACACACTTCGGTGGGAAACGTTAGTGGTCAAGTTTCAGAGGCCCAATCTGGTGAGCACCACACTGCTGCTAATGTACATCAGGTGGAGGCCCAGGCGAGACAGCACTCATAGGTCTACTGGATCCCAGGTCCCAGCTGGGTCACAACTTCATGCTGAACATCTGGCACAGGGTTATACTTTACCAGATGGAGATGTTAGGGTGTGGTCGGGTCATTCAGAGGGAGATGTCAGCGACACTCCAGCAGGCCCATAGCAGATTGCAGGATTCACAGAGGCTAGTGGTGCAGGAGATGTCGCCAGCAGTGTGTGACACCGAGGCCAACACTGCGATGGTGGGAATGGTAGTGGAGAGCCTGATGCAAGACATCAGCATCATGAGTGTAGGTGTCCACGGCTTCACACAGTCAATGACGGCCATGGCTGAGGGCATCGGCAGAATGTCTGACTCGCTGGGGAATGTGACCCAGTACATGGTTGACCTTGATGTGGTGCTGCGGGACATGTCCCACTCTCAGATGGGAATAGCTGATGCGCTGCGGAGATTGTCCCAGTCACAAGTGGGCATTGTCGAGATAGAACATAGAACATAGAACAATACAGCGCAGTACAGGCCCTTCGGCCCACGATGTTGCACCGAAACAAAAGCCATCTAACCTACACTATACCATTATCATCCATATGTTTATCCAATAAACTTTTAAATGCCCTCAATGTTGGCGAATTCACTACTGTAGCAGGTAGGGCATTCCACGGCCTCACTACTCTTTGCGTAAAGAACCTACCTCTGACCTCTGTCCTATATCTATTACCCCTCAGTTTAAGGCTATGTCCCCTCGTGCTAGCCATTTCCATCCGCGGGAGAAGGCTCTCACTGTCCACCCTATCTAACCCTCTGATCATTTTGTATGCCTCTATTAAGTCTCCTCTTAACCTTCTCCTCTCTAACGAAAACAACCTCAAGTCCATCAGCCTTTCCTCATAAGATTTTCCCTCCATACCAGGCAACATCCTGGTAAATCTCCTCTGCACCCGTTCCAAAGCCTCCACGTCCTTCCTATAATGCGGTGACCAGAACTGTACGCAATACTCCAAATGCGGCCGTACCAGAGTTCTGTACAGCTGCAACATGACCTCCTGACTCCGGAACTCAATCCCTCTACCAATAAAGGCCAACACTCCATAGGCCTTCTTCACAACCCTATCAACCTGGGTGGCAACTTTCAGGGATCTATGTACATGGACACCTAGATCCCTCTGCTCATCCACACTTTCAAGAACTTTTCCATTAGCCAAATATTCCACATTCCTGTTTTTCCTTCCAAAGTGAATCACCTCACACTTCTCTACATTAAACTCCATTTGCCACCTCTCAGCCCAGCACTGCAGCTTATCTATATCCCTCTGTAACCTGCTACTTCCTTCCACACTATCGACAACACCACCGACTTTAGTATCGTCTGCAAATTTACTCACCCACCCTTCTGCGCCTTCCTCTAGGTCATTGATAAAAATGACAAACAGCAACGGCCCCAGAACAGATCCTTGTGGTACTCCACTTGTGACTGAACTCCATTCTGAACATTTCCCATCAACCACCACCCTCTGTCTTCTTTCAGCTAGCCAATTTCTGATCCACATCTCTAAATCACCCTCAATCCCCAGCCTCCGTATTTTCTGCAATAGCCTACCGTGGGGAACCTTATCAAACGCTTTGCTGAAATCCATATACACCACATCAACTGCTCTACCCTCGTCTACCTGTTCAGTCACCTTCTCAAAGAACTCGATAAGGTTTGTGAGGCATGACCTACCCTTCACAAAGCCATGCTGACTATCCCTGATCATATTATTCCTATCTAGATGATTATAAATCTTGTCTCTTATAATCCCCTTCAAGACTTTACCCACTACAGACGTGAGGCTCACCGGTCTATAGTTGCCGGGGTTATCTCTGCTCCCCTTTTTGAACAAAGGGACCACATTTGCTATCCTCCAGTCCTCTGGCACTATTCCTGTATCCAATGATGACATAAAAATCAAAGCCAATGGTCCAGCAATCTCTTCCCTGGCCTCCCAGAGAATCCTAGGATAAATCCCATCAGGTCCCGGGGACTTATCTATTTTCAGCCTGTCCAGAATTGCCAACACCTCTTCCCTACGTACCTCAATTCCATCTAATCTATTTACCTGGAGCTCAGCATTCTCCTCCACAACATTATCTTTTTCCTGAGTGAATACTGACGAAAAATATTCATTTAGTATCTCGCCTATCTCTTCAGACTCTGCACACAACTTCCCATCCCTGTCCTTGACTGGTCCTACTCTGTCCCGAGTCATTCGCTTATTCCTGACATACCTATAGAAAGCTTTTGGGTTTTCCTTGATCCTTCCTGCCAAATACTTCTCATGTCCCCTCCTTGCTCGTCTTAGCTCTCTCTTTAGATCCTTCCTCGCTACCTTGTAACCATCCATCGCCCCAACTGAAACTTCACACCTCATCTTCACATAGGCCTCCTTCTTCCTCTTAACAAGAGATTCAACTTCTTTGGTAAACCACGGTTCCCTCGCTCGGCACCTTCCTCCCTGCCTGACCGGTACATACTTATCAAGAACACGCAGTAGCTGATCCTTGAACAAGCTCCACTTATCCAGTGTGTCCAACACTTGCAGCCTACTTCTCCACCTTATCCCCCCCAAGTCACGTCTAATGGCATCATAATTTCCCTTCCCCCAACTATAACTCTTGCCCTGCGGTGTATACTTATCCCTTTCCATCCTTAACATAAACGTCACCGAATTGTGGTCACTGTCCCCAAAGTGCTCACCTACCTCCAAATCCAACACCTGGCCTGGTTCATTACCAAAAACCAAATCCAATGTGGCCTCGCCTCTTGTTGGCCTGTCAACAAACTGTGTCAGGAAACCCTCCTGCACGCACTGTACAAAAAACGACCCATCTAATGTACTCGAACTATATCTTTTCCAGTCAATATTTGGAAAGTTAAAGTCTCCCATAATAACTACCCTATTACTTTCGCTCTTATCCAGGATCATCCTCGCCATCCTTTCCTCTACATCCCTAGAACTATTTGGAGGCCTATAGAAAACTCCCAACAGGGTGACCTCTCCTTTCCTGTTTCTAACCTCAGCCCATACTTCCTCGGAAGATGAGTCCCCATCTAGCATCCTCTCCGCCACCGTAATACTGCTCTTGACTAGCAGCGCCACACCTCCCCCTCTTTTGCCTCCTTCTCTGAGCTTACTAAAACACCTAAACCCCGGAACCTGCAACATCCATTCCTGTCCCTGCTCTATCCATGTCTCCGAAATGGCCACAACATCGAAGTCCCAGGTACCAACCCATGCTGCCAGTTCCCCTACCTTATTTCGTATACTCCTGGCATTGAGGTAGACACACTTCAAACCACCTACCTGAACACTGGCCCCCTCCTGCGACGTCAAATCTGAGCTCCTGACCTCTATACTCTCATTCTCCCTTACCCTAAAACTACAATCCAGGTTCCCATGCCCCTGCTGCATTAGTTTAAACCCCCCCAAAGAGCACTAACAAATCTCCCCCCCAGGATATTTGTGCCCCACAGGTTCAGATGTAGACCATCCTGTCTGTAGAGGTCCCACCTTCCCCAGAAAGAGCCCCAGTTATCCAGAAATCTGAATCCCTCCCGCCTGCACCATCCCTGTAGCCACGTGTTTAATTGCTCTCTCTCCCTATTCCTCATCTCACTATCACGTGGCACGGGCAACAACCCAGAGATAACAACTCTGTTTGTTCTAGTTCTGAGCTTCCATCCTAGCTCCCTGAAAGCCTGCCTGACATCCTTATCCCCTTTCCTACCTATGTCGTTAGTGCCAATGTGGACCACGACTTGGCGCTGCTCCCCCTCCCCCTTAAGGACCCGGAAAACACGATCCGAGACATCACGTACCCTTGCACCTGGGAGGCAACATACCAAACGTGAGTCTCTCACGCTCCCACAAAATCTCCTATCTGTGCCCCTGACTATAGAGTCCCCAATTACTAATGCTCTGCTCCTCTCCCCCCTTCCATTCTGAGCAACAGGGACAGACTCTGTGCCAGAGGCCCGTACCCCATGGCTTACTACCCCATGGCTTACCCCTGGTAAGTCGTCCCCCCCACAAGTATCCAAAGCGGTATACTTGTTTCTCAGGGGAACGACCGCAGGGGATCCCTGCACTGACTGTTTTTTCCCAGTCCCTCTTACAGTTACCCATCTATCTCCAATCTTTGGTGTAACTAATTCCCTGAAGCTGCTATCTATGACCCCCTCTGCCTCCCAAATGATCCAAAGTTCTTCCAACTCCAGCTCCAGTTCCCTAACTCGGCCTTGGAGGAGCTGGAGATGGCAGCACTTCCTGCAGGTAAAATCAGCAGGGACACTAACGGCATCCCTCACCTCAAACATCCTGCAGGAGGAACATTGCACTCCCTTCCCTGCCATTCCTCTAACTTTCTACCAAGATCTGGCTAACAACTAAATTAAATTTTTTTATATATAAAAAAAAAAAATTATTAATAACAATAATAAAATATGGTACTTACCTCACACCAAAGGGTTTTATTATTAGGTTAGAGGAGGAGGGCGAGTGGGAGATACTACACGTGTAGTGTCTCGGGTTTCCTCTCCACCAGAATTTATTGGTGAGGGTCTTCCCAGAAGTCTGCGGGTCGACTTCCTGTTCCCACCTTAAACACTAGAATTTTTAAAAAAATTTAAAGGAGAAACTTACCTCCCAGAAATCACTTCCGCACTGCCCCCGCTGAAATGGACTAGCCTGCTTCGCTCCTGCTGAAATCGACTTGGCCTGCAAGGTAAGTAAGTTGTTAATCTGTACTCACCGCACCACAGACAGCGACCTTTTAAATGGTCCCCTCTGCCTCGCAGCCCCCGCGCTTTTTCAAAATTCCCGCGCTGATTCTAAGGTCCCAGCTCTCACTCCCGAACTCAACAGCTGACCTGCAAGGTAAGCAAGTTAATCTGTACTCACCTCACCACAGACAGCGACCTTTTAAATGGTCCCCTCTGCCTCGCAGCCCCCGCGCTTTTTAAAATTCCCGCGCTGATTCTAAGGTCCCAGCTCTCACTCCCGAACTCAACAGCTGACCTGCAAGGTAAGCAAGTTAATCTGTACTTACCTCACCACAGACAGCGACCTTTTAAATGGTCCCCTCTGCTTCGCACCCCCGCGCTTTTTCAAAATTCCCGCGCTGATTCTAAGGTCCCAGCTCTCACTCCCGAACTCAACAGCTGACCTGCAAGGTAAGCAAGTTAATCTGTACTCACCTCACCACAGGCAGCGACCTTTTAAATGGTCCCCTCTGCCTCGCAGCCCCCGCGCTTTTTCAAAATTCCCGCGCTGATTCTAAGGTCCCAGCTCTCAATCCCGAACTCAACAGCTGACCTGCAAGGTAAGCAAGTTAATCTGTACTGAGATGCTGCAGATCATGGCTCAACACTGAGGAGCATCGCCGAGGGCATCCTCATCTTGGTGCAGACATTGGGGAGCCATCAGGGCTGGCAGAGTCAGATGACGCAGGGGCGGCCGGGACTTGAACCAGCCGTCTATCCTGAGGTGAACCCCACGGCCCTATGGGCACTGAGCAGGAGGAGAGTGTGGTGATGTGCATCAATGTAAATACATGTAGGCTAGCTAGACACTAGAGGGAGCACAAGAGACATCACACACACACACACTCAACCAATAGGTCAGTTAGATAGGACATGACCAATGGACATTCACGATACACACGGAGGTGACACGACCACAGGGGGGCATTACACCAACCCATATATAAAGGACACCACACACATGATCTGCCTATTTCAAGTGGAGACAGTCAGTGAGTAGAGACACAGGGTTGATTCAATATTACAGCCACCACATGGATTGCAGCAATTGGTTAGTCAGTCTGGGTAGCTATAGTAGGATTAGCAGTAGTGTCGAACCCGAGTAATAGAAGTGTAAATAGTTGAATAAATGTGTTGAAGTTATCTCCATGTCTGAACCTTCCTTTCTCAAGTGCACCACAAGGAGGCCGCTTATATTACACCGAGAACATAACAGATCATGGTACCAGAGTGAACTGTTTCAATCCAGATAGCCGTACCTCAGCGTTCAGTGACAACCAGCAACAATACCCTGGCAAGATGTTCGAGATACGGGTTCCGCAGCAGCTCCAGTGCCATGGCGATCTCCGCGAAAACTGGCAGGTATTCCGGCAAATGTTTGAATTCTTCCTGGTAGCAGCCGACCTAGAAGAAGTGGCCGATGCTGAAAAGACAGAGCTTCTGCTCCCCATCGCCGGTGCCAGAGCAGAAGAAATCTTTTTAAAATTCAAGTTCTCCAAAGGGCAAAACAGGAGCGACTTCCAGGCAGTCCTGGACAAATTCAACAAATACTGTGAGGAAAACACACTCCAACCAGCAAGAAAAGGTAAGAGAAGTGCCACTACTCACCACGAGGCCGAGATCCCGGAGCAGAGAACAATTTTGATCGGCGGCCATCTTTCTAAAGAAGCGCACAAAACGGGAAGGGCTGTTTGCTCATGCGCGAGACGCCGCGCATGCGCAATCACGAAAACGGCCCATGGTACAGGACAGCAATTTGCGCATGCGCAAACGCTTCCTAATTATGATGTCACATGCGTCATGACATCAGAGGCCCCGGACCACGACCATTTAAAGGGGAAATGTCCCAAATCAAAGAAAAAATATTTTAAAGCTGTAAAGCAACCTTCCTTCACCTGGAATGACAGCACAATGCCTCAAATTGGACCAGGAAATGAAATTAACCTCCGAAGAACCCTGCAACAAGCAGTTACCTGTGCCCAAACCGATGATTCCGACCTTGAATACTTCGATACTGACGTTTACATTTTCTCTGGACCTGGCGAGCCCAATGCCAGCTCCGACGCAATCAGTGATGATATGGTCCTAGAAGACAAAGACTCAGATGAACCTTTCACCTTGGGAGGCTACCCCAGTACCAAATTCGAACCACAACTAGACGTGTTGCACATTGACGACCCCGACGACAAATTCTTCGGATTTGAGGATCTTCAGCCCAGCAGATATGACAACCCGACTCGTGAGTGCAGGATTATGCTGCGGCCTGAAACCAAGAGACAGAGAGCGGTACAAGGCCACAGAGAGCGGCCTGTTGCCACACTGAATGTGGTCCACACACCGCTCAGGGTTCCCGACTCTACGAAAGAAGACATGCAAGACTCCACACTGCAGTCCTTGCATGAACAAGAAGTGACTCCAGTGTCACAAGCATCCACAGCGAGCTCGTGGACAGACTCCACAATTGCAGAAACGCAAGACTCCAGAGTGCAGTCCTTGCACAAACAAGACGTGACTCCAGTGTCACAAGCCTCCACAGCGAGCTCGTGGACAGACTCCACGATAGAAGAAACGCAAGACTCCGACGCGCAGTCCTTGCAGGAACAAGACCATGAGGGTCTAGCAACCTCCTCTGACCAACTAGTGGCAGACGATGCACGTCTGCCATGCGCAAGTAAACATCAAAAAGACCATGACAGTCTACCATGCTCCAGTGCACAGCAGGATGACCATGACGGTCTATCATGCTGCAGTGAAGAACAAAGCGACGATGACAGTCCAAGCCCAAATGAAGGACAACAGCAAGACAATGACAGTCCACCCACATTGTTTGCACCACCAGATGAAGACTCTGACAATTTACCCAACCCAAGTGAACAACAAGCAGCTACTGAGGCTCTACCCACGGTATGTGAGACGAGTGACGACAGCATCCCACTTCCCATCCAAGATGTGCAAAGTGACAGACCTCAGCTAGTGTGTACAGAGGCACTCGACGATCACTGTGAGACCACTGGTGACTTCGGTGACACCACGATACTTCCATCCTCACTCGCTCAAACCTCTCCACAAGTCTATGCATTCCTGCATGTTCCGACTCCAGACGTGCAGCTTCAAGAAATCTCAGCTGACTCCAGTGAACCAGCTAAGACTCTGGACGGGGAGCATCAACAAACCAACACTGACTCAGTTAAAACAGACCAGACTCCAGATGGGGAGCAACCAAACGCCGACTCTGATTCACGTAAGCCGGACTTTACTCCAGTCAGGGAGTGCCGCAACCTCAGTGATGGCACGCTCAGGGTGGCAGCAGATGTCACAACGACAGGTGATGGATCACTTAACAATTACACTGGGTCAGTAATAACATGCAGCGGCTACAGTCCAAGAGGAATACACAAATATTCACCACAGCTATATCCACGCATTTTGTCCACACCAGAAGTGCAGCCAATGACTGCTCATGCTGGACAAACCCAGTATTCAGGCATGCAGTAGCCAGCAGTCTGTGCAGCATACTCTCAAACAGGCCAGCACTACGGATTGCCCACTAATGGAATCAAGACCGAAGGAGGAATACCGCAAGCGCAATCTGCACTACAGACTGGATGCCTTAGTTACAGCCCAGGATTTGCTGCACCCCAGCCTCCTCAGACGGCATATTCCTATCAGATGCAAGGATCTAGTTTCACACCATCACCAGATATTTATGTGAGCAGCAATTCTGTTTCCAATTCGACAAGCTTCAATGGTTCTCAGCATGAACACCCTTCCTGCAGAGCACGTGGCCAGAACCAGTATGTACAGTCTTATCCAACTTCAACATATGGCACATACATGACTTCGAATGAGACTGTTGATGGTACCTCTTCAACGTCAACACCTTATCAGCTACAAGATGCCATCCGACAGCACCATCACAAACATCGAAAAAGAAAGGGACTCCAAATCAGACAGCGAAGTGATTTGACCACTTCTTGGTTCCTGTGGCACAGGGACGTTGATGACGTTCATAACCAAGAGAGACATTTGACCATGATAATTGATGGTTTTTGGACACACACAAATGATTTGGTCTTATTGTTTAATCACTGTTCCCATGACTTGTATATACCTTACCTTATCTACCTGTTCTTTGTTCAATTTTCTTTAAGTGTACAAAATATATGAACATATAAAAAAAGGGGGGGATGTGGTGATGTGCATCAATGTAAATACATATAGGCTAGCTAGATACTAGAGGGAGCACAAGAGACATCACACACACACACTCAACCAATAGATCAGTTAGATAGAACATGACCAATGGACATTCACGATACACACAGAGGTGACACCACCACAGGAGGGCAGTGCACCAACCCATATATAAAGGACACCACACACATGATCTGCCTCTTTCCAGTGGAGACAGTCAGTGAGTAGAGATTCAGTGGGTTGATTCAATATTACACCCACCACATGGATTGCAGCAACTGGTTAGTCAGTCTGGATAGCTATAGTAGGATTAGCAGTAGTGTCAAACCCGAGTAATAGAAGTGTAAATAGTTGAATAAACGTGTTGAAGTTATCTCCATGTCTGAACCTTCTTTTGTCAAGTGCACCACAAGGAAGCCGCTTATGTTACACCGAGAAAATAACAAATCAGAGAAGGTGCTGGGTGCCAACCAGCACCCATCCCATGGAGTGGGAATGGTGGCCACCAGCTCCCCTGAATTCCACCCCTCTGGTGAGGCCACACCTCAAAGCCACCATAGGACAGGGTGGGATGGCTGTGCATGTGCTGTCAACAAGTGCACCAGGCCCTCCAGCCCCAGAGCCCCCAGGGGCATCAAAGGTCATGGGACGTGGTAAGCAGTTGGTTGTCTCCACCTCAGAAGGGGCTGGTTTAGCATGGTGGGCTAAACAGCTGCCTTGTAAAGCAGAACAATGTTAGCAGCGCAGGTTCAATTCCCATACCGGCCTCCCCGAAAAGGCGCTGGAATGTGGCGACAAGGGCTTTTCACAGTAACTTAATTGAAGCCTACTTGTGACAATAAACGATTATTATTAGATGTGCATCCTGGGGACACACCTAGACATAGTGGTAGAGTTAGGGAGGTTAAGCACATTGAGGATCACTGCGGGCACCAGGGGAGGGGTTAGAAGGTGGGGCGAGGTAGACAGGGGGTGGGGGGCAGTGAGGAGGAGGTGGGGAGAGTGGGGCGGCACCACCGGGAGAGTGGAGCACAGTTGGACACCTGCGGCACATTAGAGACCCTTGACCACAAGCAGTATGACACCTCTGTCACTTTCTTCTGCAATGCGGCACAACCTCTGAACCGTTCAGATGTTGGCTGCTCCGTGTGTCGTGTTGCCTCCTGCAGTAGTCAAGCACAGTGCCCATGCATCGAGGTATGATTGGGAATGAGCCCCACATGCAACATGGCCCACCCAAAAACGAGAATCCACTTGGCATGTCTGAAGTGCTCACGGTAACACGATTGCCAATTCCCTATTAGCAATAGCCTTCAGCCGCACGGCCAGAGGCCTCACCAGTTGGTGGGGCTATGGGCAATCGGTGGGGCAGATGGGCAGGGGTTAGGGTATACACGATCCAGGGGTTGGCATGGTGGTGCCGTGTGCGGTTGCCCCCCCTCCCAGTGCCTACCGCCACCCCCTCCCCACCCCTGCGGAGGATGCCACCCCCCCCCCCTCCACCCACCCCCAGCCAAAGGTCCCCCACCGCCTGCCGAGCACGAAGGCGGCAAGCCCAGTTGCCCCAGACTCTTTGCCTGTGAGCAAAGATGGTTACTCACCTCCTCGGCTCCCCACAAAAGCCCTTTCGCCAGGTTCACGTTTTTCAAAAGGATTACTAAGCAGCCCCAGCGTGACCACTTGCTGGGGAGGCCAAAGATTCATGGGAGGCCATTGGATGTGGGGTCGCTCCCATTAATTGTATGAAAAGAGGGCTTAAGCGATGATTATTGGTTTCTCACCCGATTTCGCCTATGGGAGCGGGCTGGTTGCATCGCAAACTGTTTGGCGTCTGGCGCAGTTCTCGTCTTTGGCCTCTCCCGCTATTCACCATCCTCATTTTGAGAGTGCAAGAGCACAAGGCCTGATAATCGCACCCTTTGTTCTTTAGATCTTATTAATGTTTGAATCCAAATGTAGAACTCCTACTCCAGTAGAAGCCTTTATATATACATTTTTTAATTTAAAACATTTTTTGCATGTACTTGGAAGGATTAGAGAGAATTAAGTTAATTTTTTCCCCAGGGCCAATGATCCATTTATAATCGTGCATCATATAATGGACGATGTAATGGTTTCAGATGCACAATACTAGCGTACTCTCTCATGGGATTGCAATAAGTGTGGCTTAAGCCGCCATAGATCTATGTAGTCAACAGACCAAAATGTGCTGTCAATGGAGGATGAGCATCAATTTGCTCAAACCGTTAACTGCAAATGTAAATATTTAAACTGCAGTGAATTCCATTAGTAAGCCAGTGGAAGTTTTAAAATACTTCTATAGTTTATTCTGAATAGTGTTTATACAAACCTGTTAATTGATTTAAAACACATTGATTTTAAAAAACATTTAGAGTACCCAATTCAGTTTTTCCAATTAAGGAGCAATTTAGGGTGCGGCGATCCACCTACCCTGCACATCTTTTGGTTGTGGGGGCGAAACCCACGCAAACACGGGGAGAATATGCAAATTCCACACAGACAGGGACCCAGAGCAGGGATCGAACCTGGGACCTCGGCGCAATGCTAACCACTGCGCCACCGTGCTGCCCTTAAAACACATTGATAATCATCAAATGGAATCATAGAAAGTGAAAGCACAGAAAGAGGTCACTGAACCCATCGAGTCTGCACCGGCCGAAAAGCCAGCCAGCCAGCCAGCCTCATCTCCCTCTCCAGCATTTGGTCCGCAGCCCTGCAGGTTACGGCACCTCAGTTGCATATCCAGACACCTATTCATATTAGTTCAGGGTTTCTGCCCTGAGCTACCCATTCAGGCAATGGGTTTCAGACCATCACTACCCTCTGGGTGACAACAAAATTCTCACCTCCCCATTCATCTTTCTACCAATGACTTTAAATCTAATCCCCTTCATCACTGACCCCTCCACTAAAGTAAATAGACCCTTTCCATCCATTCATCCAAGCTCCTCACTATTTTGTACATCTCAGTCAAATTTGCCCCTCAGCCTCCTCTGCTCCAAGTTGGACAACACCAGCCTATCCAATCTTTCCTCATAGCTGCAATTTTTCAGTCCCAGCAACATCCCCGTAAATCTCCTCTGTACCCTCTTTAATACAATTCCATCTTTCTGTAGTGACATTATCCTGCTCATCAAACACGCGGAATACCAGCTTGTCATCCCTAATACCAGTTCCACCAAACAGACAAGTTCAAGACTTCCTGGAGATGAGGGCATCCCCGATCAAAGCACTGGCACATGATCGACTTCGTCGCCATCCGATCCCGAGACCAAAAGGATGCCCTCATCACCAAAGCAATAACCAGTGCAGATGACTACTGGGCAGGTCACCAGATTATCCACTCCTCTATGTCCATAAAAAGATCAGAAAAATGATCAACATTGAGCGGCTTCAACAGCCAAGCATGCTTGTGAAGTTCCAAGAATGTCTTCTCCCAAATCTCCAAATTATCCATTCCAATGGGGTGAAGGAAAAGTGGAAAGAGCTGAAGACAGCCATCATCTCAAGCTGAGAAGAAACCATCAGCTGCAAGACCAGGAAACACCAACGTTCGACAAGAATGGCCACACCATCCAAGATCTAATCGACAAGAAGAGGAAAGCCCTCTGCGACTCGCAAAGCAACATAACCCGGAAGGCAAAGACGTTAGCTCATTAATTGGCCAAGGCAGAAATACAAAGAAGATCTAGGGAAATCAAGAATGAATGGTGGACTGAGAAAGCTGAAGAGCTGCAATTCCTGGCTGACAAGCTTGACACATGGGGCTTCTTTAGTGCCACCAAGGCAATATATGGTCCCAATACCCTAGGCCTCAAACCGGTTTGGAGTAAGGATGGAACCCTCTTGACAGACAGAGAAAATGTCAGTCCTTAATGGAGAAAACACTTCAAAGAACTCCTAAACCATGATACAAGCAGAGATGCGGACATATTTGAGGAAATCCCCCAACTCCCCATCAAAGATGATCTCGGACTCCCACTAAGAGTAGATGAAGTCCCAGCCACCATTAAACACATGAAAAATGGAAAAGACACAGGAGTGGATGGGATCCCAGTGGAAATTTTCATATCTGGAGGAGAAGTGACAACCTGTCATCCCCATCAGCTATTGCTGAAAATCTGGGGGAGAGAAGAAATTCCTGCCAACTTCAGGGATTCCGTCATCACTACCATCTTCAGGAAAGTAGACAAAGCAGACTGTGGGAACTGCGAAGGAACTCCCCACTCTCCATCACCTGGAAGATCATCACCCAAATCATTGCTGGCCGCCTTCTCCCAGTCTCTGAAGAAATCCATCCGGAAAGCCAGTGTGGCTTCTGACCAAACCATCGATAAGTGGAAATGATTTTTACTGCTCGGTCACTTCAAGAGTAATGCCAGGAATAACATCAACCACTCTACATGGTCTTCATCAATCTGACCAAGGCTTTTGACTCTGTCAATTGGGAAGTGCTATGGGAGATGTGGTCAAAGGCGAGGTGTCCAGAGAAGTTCATCAACATCCTCTGAATCCTCCACAACAAGATGTCAATGACAGTCCTCACTGACGAAAATAAGACAGAAAACTTTGAGGTCAAGACTGGAGGCAAGCAGGGATGTGTCATCGCCCCACTCTTTCCTCCACCTATCCACTATCTTTCACCTTGTCAAGAGCAAGTTTCCCAATGGGGTGGACATCGTCTACAGGATAGACAGAAAGCTTTTCAGCCTCAACCAGTTGAAATCAAAGAACAAGAACAAAGAAATGTACAGCACAGGAACAGGCCCTTCGGCCCTCCAAGCCCGTGCCGACCATGCTGCCCGACTACACTACAATCTTCTACATTTCCTGGGTCCGTATCCCTCTATTCCCATCCTATTCATGTATTTGTCAAGATGCCCCTTAAATGTCACTATCGTCCCTGCTTCCACAACCTCCTCCGGTAGCGAGTTCCAGGCACCCTCTACCCTCTGCGTAAAAAACTTGCCTCGTACATCTACTCTAAACCTTGCCCCTCTCACCTTAAACCTATGCCCCCTAGTAATTGACCCCTCTACCCAGGGGAAAAGCCTCTGACTATCCACTCTGTCTATGCCCCTCATAATTTTGTAGACCTCTATCAGGTCGCCTCCTCAACCTCCATCAAAGAAGAAAACGACACTAACATTGCTCGTGGAACTTCAGCATGCGGATGACATCACCATCTCCACTCTCTCAGAAGAGAATCGCCAAGCTATGCTTGACACCTTCGTGGAAGCATACCGAAGAATCGATCTCAGCCTCAAATTCAACCTCAAGAAGACTCAAGTCCCTTACCAACTCACCCTAGGGAAAGATCTGTCTCTCCCTCCATCAAGATCAACGTATAAATCCTCCCAAATGTGGAACATTTCCAATACCTGGGGAGCCACCTTACGTCTAAGGCTGACATTGATGCAGAGATCAAACACGGTTTCCAAACCGCAAGCACCTCCTTCGGATGCCTAAGGACGAGAGTCTTTGATGACCGTGACATCTGTGCTGACACCAACATCTTTATCTACAAGCCGGTCATCCTCCCAATTTTTCTATATGGCTCGGAAACTTGGAATGTGGACAGATACCACCTCAAAGCCCTGGAGGGGTACCATCAATGCTGTCTGAGAAGGATACTCTGAATCCGCTGGGAGGACAGGCTTACTAACATCAGTGTCCTTGAAGGAGCCAAGGGCAACAGCATCGAGGCCATGAGCATCCAAAACCACCTCCGCTGGGCTGGCCACGTGCTTCGGATGTCAGAGACTCGGCTGCCAAGGCAAATCTTCTTTGCGCAATATCAAGGGAGGCTTCCGAACAAGAGGAGGACAAAGGAAGCACTTCAAAGACACCTGAAGGTTTACCTCAAGGGATAAAACATCGATGTCAATGTCTGGGAGACCCTTGCTCAGAAGATACCTACTTGCAGGAATCTCCTGATTGAAGGGACACAATTCTTCGAGGACACCCGAAGGCAAGAGGAGGACCAGAAACAGAGCCTGAGAAAAGAATACCAGTGATCCAGAGTCCAAAGACCAACCCCACCTCCTGGAACCTGCTGCCCAGTGTGCGGTTGAAGATGCGGCTCTCGAATCGGGCTCATCAGCTATGCAAGTACCCACAAAATCCATGACTAGTAACATGGAGTTTCTTAGGTGGACAATCACACTGGTTAGCGAGTGATTGCCGAAGAAGAAAAAGAAGAATGAGGTACCCAGAACTGCACATAATACTCAAATTGTAGCCTAACCAATGTTTATAAGTTTCAGCATGAACACCCTTCTCTATATTTTATGGCTTGAATAATAACTGAAAGGATTCCATATGCCTTCTTAACCAGCCTATTAATGTGTCCTACTGCTTTCAGGGATTTGAGGATTTAGTAACCAAGGAAGCCAGCGGTAATGGAACAGGATTTATTTTAAACTATGAACAATACTATGCCCATGGCAGTAACTCTCCACAAACACAGTCCCCATTGGGAAAACCAACAACTTTGGGCACAACTTGGGCCAGCTTTTATGTTTAGGTCTGACGAGCCCCAGCTGGATGGCTTCCCCCCCTACCTGGGAAGCTCGTACTCCACAAATTCCTCATGGAAATAGACAATGGTTTCTTCATGGTCTTCCTGGGGGTTATGGCAATGGACATTCACTCCAAGGTCTTTCATTTCCTCCACACACCTCAGTATCCTCCCATGTATTCTGTTGTTTGCCTTGTTTGACCTTCCCAAATGCATCACCTCATATTTCTCTCGGATTGAATAATCAAAACGTTATATAACTTTGATGCAGTTCTTCTACAGGAATGAAATCAGGTTTTTTAAAATCCGTATAGTCCAAAAGGAGGCCACTCAGACAATCGAGTCTGCATTGACCTTCTGAAAGAGGCCCCTACAAGGCCCATTCTCCCACCCTATCCCCATAACACCGCCTAATTCGCACATCTTTACATTGGAATAAGAATCATATCAACAATGGCAGGGTTATGTGTTTGTCATCCATTACAGCTGCAATTAATGACATTCCACAGGGATGTGGGTGGAACATCAAAGTGGAATATCAAGAGTCCCAGTTACATATTCAATGGAGCTACAAATCTCAGCATGGAGGTGGGCACAACTGAGGCAGTTCACAGATGGGGGGAACCTAGGAATTGTACATCCAAGAATTCAGCATCCCAAATTCTGATTGGTGAAGGTGAGTTCTCCGAAAACCTCTGCACCCATTTTTTTGCAGGCATGTTTGTGTGACAGTCCAAAACTCTCCAAAACAATTGACACTGAGCCAAAGAAGATGGCTAACCAAACAAGGTGGGTTATATGATGGATGTGAAAGTGGAGTGGGTGGCGGAAAAGTTGAAGAACTTAAGGAAAGAATTATAGTGCTTTGGGCCTAAACCGTGCACCCCCGCCCCCCACCCCACACACACACACACCATTCCTCACCTCCCTCACCATGATGACAATGATGGGAAGGGATACTAACCAGCGGCCATGTCAAAGAAGTAGAAAAGATGAGAGTTCAAATTTAATGCCCTCTTGTACATACGGTCTACATTCAGTAAGTAGTTAAATCAGTAAGGATATACTTTCGGTGATTCTGGCCATAATGACATTTCGGATCTATTACTTCAATGTATTGGGTCTGATGATTGGAAGCACAAAAGACAAATGTTTCAGGAGTTCCAATGTATATGTTTTGCTAATCCACTACCTCCTGTTGTCATGTGAGAGTACCTTTAAGAAATGGATGTTTATAAATGTGTATATAAATATCTGTAGTGAGAGTACCTTTAAGAAATGGGTGTTTACTACTGCAGTGATGTCAGAGAGTGGGTGGAGCTGGGCTGTCTGTCAGCATTTTACTTTTGTTTTAGGCTGTTTGCTGCAGGGTGTGTTTTAGTTTCGATTTCAGTGTTGGATCTGAAGCCAGACCAAGCAGGTGTATTGCTGTTCTCTCTGCCATCAAAAGACTATCTCTTGATCATTTGGTGAATTCAGAATTATAAATGTTTTCAGTAGTGACTTTAACCTGATGTGCTTCTGGTAAAAGGTGTTTTTAAGTCGTATGGATGTCAAAAGGAAAGCTTAAAGGATTACTTAGTGTTGTAGTCTTTGGGGGTTGTATTTGAATTGATGGTTGCTAAGATGTTCACTGTATGTTTTAATAAGGTTAACTTGAGTTCATAGAATAAACATTGTTTTGCTTTAAAAAATACTTTTCCATTTCTGCTGTACCACACCTGTAGAGTGGGCCGTGTGCTCCCCATACCACAATCTATTAAAAGTTATGGGTCAGGTGAACTCCATGATACACTTTGGGGTTCTCTAAACCCTGGCCCATAACACTGTTTTGAATTATTGCCCAAGACAAATTACACAATCATTGAGAATAATAATAGTTCTGAGAGAGGAGATTGCATTAGCTGAACTGTGGTGTAAAGATTTTTGCATTATGGTTAAAAAGTTAGCAGAGACAGCTTTGTCTGTCAAATAGGCGTAGGACATGATTCCTACGCCCTTAGATGGAAGAGCAACAAATTGATCCTCGGGTCTCATCTACAAAAATGTGGCACATTGTACATGTTGGTCATGTCTCTACGAGCAGTTTGTCCAAATGAAGAATGTAAATTTAAGGCTACCGATGGTGGGGGATGCTCATGACCAACCATATCAGTTAGCAGTACTCAAGAGCTGAGAGGAACTCTTCCAGTCTTCACATCAAGTTAAAAAAAATAATAATTATACTTAATCATATTGATCACAGCTGCTGCATAGGTTGCAACTACATCTAAAAACCTTGAGCAGGGAAGGGGCCTCCTCTGCTTAGGGCAGCCGAATCTGGGGCAGCGTCTTTCGATATAATGACATTATTTTCCAAATTTTGTAATTGCAAATCCTCATATAATATCTGTGATAGTAGATCATTGAAAAGGCATTATGCTGAATAAACCTGATACATAACGTGAAAATATGTTGCGAAATGCCAAATTTCTTGGGGTACCGCAGTTAGTTGATGTTAACTGGCAGCTACATACTTTGGAAGACACCAATTATAAATCAATAACTGGTGCAGATACGTTCCATGAGATTCAACTATTGACAGGCACTGGAGGTGCATGTGTTGAATACAGAGCAGGTTTGCTTCTACAAATCAATTAGATGTACACGGTTTCCCATTTAGAAGCGTTTTGAAGAGGAGTGTTGAAATCTAGACTCAATTTCAATGATTTTTTTTCAATTTAATTACTTTGACTTTCTGGGGGGATGAATAAGGGAGGAGTTTTCTTCAATTTAGAAGTTAAGAATAGACAAGAATCAGAAAAGGCCATTTAGTCAAGTGATGGCCATTCCTCTCATACATTCGCTTTGCTGTAGCGGTATTTAACTGTATTTTAAACAAAACAATTATTTTTCACTCTATTACTTCGCTTGTTAAATCATTCCAAATAATTATTTTTGTGACACAGGAAGAGGCTTTACAAAACTGTACCTCAGCATATTAAATGATATGACAAGACAAGAACTTTACATTTATAAGCACCTTTCATCATCTCAGAATATGCAAAGCACATTAAAGAGAAATTAGGCACTATTTTAAACATAGCCACTGCTATAATATAAGAAATGCAGCAACAACTTTGCACACAGCAAGTCCCAGAACCACCACTGTAATATGGCCGGATAATTAATGTTTAGTGATGTTGGTTGAAAGGTATATATTGGCTCGGAGACAGGAGAACATTCCCCGCTTTTCATCAAAGTAGTGGCTTGTGAATATTTACATTGACGCAGGAGGTCAGACAGAGACTTAGTATAAGGACTTATCTGAAGGATGATACCACAAATAGTGTGGCACTCCTCATTACTACACTCCATCACATATTCAACGGCAACTTTCTGTGTCCAAGTATTGTACCAATCGGCCCACACCAAACTTAATGATGCGATTCAACTTAACATTGTACATTATCACAGGAATTCTTCGACCAACCCAACAGCCTGGCTCCCAGTCCCATGCAACATTACAGCCCCCCACTCCCACCTCCCTACCCCCTTCCCAAACCAGCAGAATATTTGCAACAGGCAGTCACTGGAGAAGGTCCACTACAATCCAAGCCTGACTTATTCAAAGCTTCCTCAAACTAGCAGTAATATGTCTTTCCTCACATCCCTTCCCTCACACCACCCCATATGGTTAAACCCACCACACTGAGGAATAACAGCTGTGGCAGGACGATTGACAGGAGAAAATATCGGGCAGCATAGTGGTTAGCACTGTGGCTTCACAGCACCAGTGTCCCAGGTTCAGATTCCCTGCTGGGTCACTGTCTGTGCGGAGTCAGCACGTTCACCCCGTGTCTGTGTGGGCTTTCTCCGGGTGCTCCGGTTTCCTCCCACAGTCCAAAGACCCGCAGGTTAGGTGCATTAGCCATACTAAATTGCCCTTAGTGTCCAAATAGGTTAGGAGGAGTTATTGGGTTAGGGGGATAAGGTGGAAGTGAGGGCTTAAGTGGGTCGGTGCAGATTCGATGGGCCGAATGGTCTCCTTCTGCACTGTATGTTCTATGTTCTAAAACACTCTCTTATTGTGGATCCCACTGCTCGCCCAACCGGCTTTGATCTTCCATGCCAACAGTGGATCCTTTTAAACCCTTTCTCGACTGACTAAGGTTTCTGGCCAACCACCTAACAGTGGGGTCATCAAGATCATCCAGGCTGAAGCTATGGTGCAGTCCAAACAATAACTCACATTGCTGAAGATTGTCACTGACAAAACTTGAAGAGGGAATTAAGGGACTCCCATCTATAAATAGGACTGCACTGAACTGATTTTGTGCTCAGGTTTTTCAAGTGGGACTATGAAACCACAACCTTCTTACCCAGAAACGCAAGTGCTACTCCTGAGCCACAGTTGGCACCTAGTCAATGATGGAGTTTATTGTGTGGCAAAATTTGGCTCAAACTCCATCTACAAGTTTGCTGATGACACGTAGTGGGTCGAATCTCGAACAATGATGAGTCAGAGTACAGGAGAGAGATAGAGAACCTCGTGGGGTAGTGTAATGACAACAATCTCTCCTGCAACGTCAGCAACACTAAGGAGCTGGTCATTGACTTCAGGAAGCAAAGTGTCATACCCACCCCTGTCTGCATTAATGGGGCTGAGGTGGAGATGGTTGACAGCTTCAAATTCCTCGTTGTGCACATTGCCAACAATCTGTCCTGGTCCACCCACGTCGACGCTATGACCAAGAAAGTACAACAGCGCCTATAAAGAACAAAGAACAAAGAACAAAAAAAAAGTACAGCACAGGAACAGGCACTTTGGCCCTCCAAGCCTGCGCCGACCATGCTCCCTGTCTAAACTAAAATCTTCTACACTTCCAGGGTCCGTATCCCTCTATTCCCATCCTATTCATGTATTTGTCAAGGTGCCCTTAAACGTCACTATTGTCCCTGCTTCCACCACCTCCTCCGGCAGCAAGTTCGAGGCACCCACTACCCTTCTGTGTAAATAACTTGCCTCGTACATCTCCTCGAAACATTGTGCCTCGCACCTTAAACCTATGCCCCCTAATAATTGACCTAGTATTACTTCCTCAGGAAACTAAGGAAATTTGGCATGACAACATTGGCTCATACCAACTTTTACAGATGCACCATAGAAAGCATCCTATCTGTCTGCATCACAGCCTGGTATGGCAATTGCTCAGCCCAAGACTGTAAGAAACTACAGAGTCGTGAACACAGCCCAGTTCATCACGCGAACCCGCCTCCAATCCATTGACTCTGTCTAAACCTCCCGCTGCCTTGGGAAAGTGGGCAACATAATCAAAGGTCCTTCCCAACCAGGTTATTTTCTCTTCCAACCTCTTCCAACAGGCAGAGGATACAAAAGTCTGAGAACACACACTAACAGATTCAAAAACAGTTTATTTCCTGCTGTTACCAGACTCCTAAATGACACTATTATGGACTGAACTGATCAATCATGCAACTTCTCTGTTGAGTGGTACTACCCATATGCTTCACCCGATGTCTGTGTCTATGCATTTACATTGTGTATTTATTGTATGTCCTATGTTTTCCAAGTATGGAACGATCTGCCTGGACTGTACGCAGAACAATACTTTTCACTGTACTTCCATACACTTGACAATAAACCCAAATCCAAATCCAATCCAAATAGACTTTAGAGTCATAGACTCAGAGAATCACACAGCATGGAAAGAGGACCTTCAGCGCATCATGCCTACACCGGCCATCAAGCACCTGTCTGTTCTCATCTAATTTTCCAGCACTTGGTCTGTAGCCTTGAATAGAGTGATGATTCAAATAGCCTTTTGCGATTCTCTTGCTTCCTTGCATTCTGATGGAACTGCAATCAAAGATGATTTATTTCCAATGATTTCAGAGATGATAAGACAGACCTGCATTTCTGTAGCTTCTTTCACAGTCACTGAAAGTGGCAACGCATGTGGGTAAGGTGGTCAAGATGGCATATGGTATGCTGGCCTTCATCGGTCAGGGCATTGAATATAGAAAAATTGGCAAGTCATGTTGCAGGTGTACAGAACCTTAATTAGGCCTCATTTGGAATATTGTGTACAATTCTGGTCGCCACACTACCAGAAGGATGTGGATGCTTTGGAGAGGGTGCAGAAGCGGTTTACTTGGATGTTGCCTGCTATAGAGGGCATTAGCATTTGCATTGCAGGCAGGGCATTCCACGCCCTTACTACTCTCTGAGGAAAGAACCTACCTCTGACATCTACCTTATATCTATCTCCCCTCAATTTCCTCAGATGGTGATGTCTAGCACGAGGGGACATAGCTTTAAATTGAGGGGAGATAGATATAAGACAGATGTCAGAGGGAGGTTCTTTACTCAGAGAGTAGTAAGGGCATGGAATGCCTTGCCTGCAACAGTAGTGGACTCGCCAACACTAAGGGCATTCAAATGGTCATTGGATAGACATATGGGCAATAAGGGAACAGTGTAGATGGGCTTTAGAGTGGTTTCATAGGTCGGCGCAACATCGAGGGCTGAAGGGCCTGTACTGCGCTGTAATGTTCTATGTTCTATCTATGTTCTTCGCTATGAGGCGAGGTTAGATAAACTCGGTCTGTTCTCTCTGGAACAACGGAGATTGAGAGATGACCTGATAGAAGTCTACAAGATAATGAGTGGCATGGATAGAGTGAATAGTCAGATGCTCTTTCCTATTGTAGGAGAGTCAAGTCCTAGTGGACATAGGTTTAAAGTGCGTGGGGAAAAGTTTAGAACAGATGTACGAGGCAAACGTTTTACACAGAGGGTGGTAAATATATGGAACGTGCTGCCTGGGGAGATGGTGGGAGCAAGTACGATAGCGGCATTTAAGGGGCATCTAAAATATATGAATAGGGTGGGAATAGAAGGAAACGGACTCTGGAAGTGCATACGGTTTTAATTTAGGCAGGTAACATGGTCAGCGCAGGCTTGGAGGGCCGACGGGCCATAGTCTGTGCTGTATTGTTCTTTGTTCTTTGGCCACACTAAAGCATTTTACAGCCAATGGTTTACTTTTGATGTTTACTTGCTGTTGTAATGTAGGAAATGATGCAGCAATAATAAACACATGGAATATAAGATGCAGACAGAACCTTAAAGAGCGTTGCTTCGTGGACAAACGCTCCATCCCATTAGGCATACTGGTTTATTTATTTGATGATATGGCTGTATACAAATAACACTCTCTGGGAGACAGGACACACATCTTATTTTGCCCACAGCTGCTGACAGGCTACATACAAGTGATGGGACTAATACATCACATGCTGTCAATGTGGTATTGATTGACAGTAGTTTACGGAATTTGTTTAAAGGTATATGCGCATCTTATCACAGGAGTTGAGACTATACAAAACTTAGTAAAATCAGTTCAAAATTGAGATTTTTAATCCAACCACCAACCACTCTCTCACCTCTTTTTGCCACCACTAATGCACTTAAACCTCCCACATTTAATATCTCCATCAGCAGCATGAACACATGGAAAATTAGTATAGTATGTTTTTAATTTTTCATGAAATGTGGGCATTGCTTCCTCGGCCACCATTTATTTCCCATTTCTTATTGTCCTTGAGGAAGTGGGGGTGAGCCTGTTTCTTGAACCACTGCAATCCAAATGGTGAAAGTATTTCCACAGTGCTGTTAAGATCTGAATTCCAGGATATTAAACCAATGATGACCAAGGAACATTTATGTATTTCCAGGTCAGGATAACTTTAATTTATTCTCTCAAGAGATGTGAGCTTTGCTGACTGAGCCAGCATTCACTGCCCATCCCTAATTGTGCTTGAGAACTGCTTCATTATCTATGGAATTACAAATGGAACTGAACACTGTGCAGTCATCAATAATGATCCTTACTTCTGTCCTTATGAAGGAGCAATAGTCATTGATGAAGCTGAAACTGGTTCGGCCTAGAGGAACATCTCCTTGATGCCACATTTGAGAAATGCTGCCTTTATGTCTCATTCATACCTATACTAATGATCCTCTATATATAGTAATTTATGGGTGAATTGCCATGATTGGCATGGATGAGGTATTTTTTTTTTACTTGTAAAAGTTATTAGAAATAGCTTCTTAATTTTCTGCTGTCATACAAGCACCTCCTTAAAGTATATTTCAAATACCATATCGCTCTAAAAATTGGACAATTTGAACAGTGAAAATCACTGTTTTCCAGTCGACCCAATGCATGGGCCAAAAACTCTGTTTAGTGGCTCAGCAGAATTTTCATTCTACTGGAAAATGAAAAACGTTATTAATATTTAAATCAATGTAAATGTGTTATCCTGCCAACAGGCAACCTGACATCAACCATGACTTCCACCACATGAATATGAGAAAACATTATGCCTGATCAGAAAGGTGCGATCTCAAAACCAGGGTTATTAAGAAATTCACTACCTTTGAGCCCGCCCCAAGGTGTTGGGAAAAATTAGCAAAACGTGATGTAAATAAATGAGAATAATTTTGTAATAAGATTCATGCTGTGTGTTAGCATGTGGAATTGGTCACATGAGGAACAGAAGCAATGGAATTAATTCCATTCCTACCATTATATGAATCCATGTTATAAATGTCTGACAACTTTCCATCTCTGCATTTCAAAATGGTCATCAGATGAATTATAGTGCACAATCCATTTGTGACATGTTTCTGAATCATGAATAGCCATGTGGTATTACATCATGTAAATTTTAATAACCCATTGGAAAGCAAATTGTGCTAAGAAAGGGTTGTCAGAGCATGCGTTGGTCTATACAAGGTTGGCAACATGCTAATTGAAAACTCAATTTACCCAATTTATTAGTAATTCCACAACCACCGGATTAATTTTGTGGAATATCTGTGCTTGGAAAAGGTTGTTTTCAGGTACACACTTCTGTTATAGCACTGAAAATAATTAGATGAAAAGAAATGCGCTGGAAGTAAAGACTTCTTTTTCTGAACTCCCTGTTGCTTTGAAGATTTTGACTCGATCATTTCTCAAGATTGATCAAAAGATGACAGGGCAGTTGTTAGTTCTTTCATTTTTCACTTCAACTTTGCACACTCAAGGTCACTGAGGTAATTAAAATTGAAATAGATTATAGCCTAAAACTGGTCTTTATTAGTTGTATCATCCTCAAGATCAACATTTATAAAGAAAAATTGCCATTTTCATTTGTTTTGGGAGGACTAGAGAGTGCTTTGTGGAATCAGCAATCTTTGGTCAATTGCCAATGTTGTGGCTCATTCAAGGTTATTGCCCACTGACATCAAATGATGGGCAATGCTGAAGCATTTTCTTGCATGTGGCTACATCGGGCATGAGACTACTCGTCAGCATGATAGCGCAATGGTTAGCACAGTTGCTTCACAGCTACAGGGTCCCAGGTTCGGTTCCCGGCTTGGGTCACTGTCTATGCGGAGTCTGCATGTTCTCCCCGTGTCTGTGTGGGTTTCCTCCGGGTGCTCCTGTTTCCTCCCACAGTACAAAGATGTGCAGGTTAGGTGGATTGGCCATGATATATTGCCCTTAGGGCCCAAAAAAGTTTGGGTGGGGTTACTGAGTTACCGGGTTACGGGGATAGGGTGGAGGCGTGGGATTAAGTAGGGTGCTCTTTCCAAGGGCCGGTGCAGACTCGATGGGCCGAATGGCCACCTCCTGCACTGCAAATTCTATGTTAATTTTATGATTCGATGATTTAGACAATCACGTTCTGTATTTCATTTGAAAGATGCAATGAGCTGAGGTTTCACTCAGGCTTCAAACTTAGCTTCCACAGTGTGATGTTTTTGTCCTCTGAAGCCAATTCTGAATTGTAAAACGACAGCATGTCAAACTAAATTGCAGTTGTACAAAATGTATACAAGCGTCATGCTGAAAATTGAGCTCTGCAATAATGGTAGTTTAACTGCTTATACACTTAAAACAGTAAATTTCTGCAAATTTCTGGCAATTACATTTGGTATTCTATTTCTAGTTTGGAATATTAAAATGCTCATTTACATAAGAAGTTTTCAGAGAATGAAGTTGTCCAGGTTTGCCTGTAACAAGCTCTGGACGGCATCCAGTCTGATGTGGCAAGTGATAGGGCAGCACGATAGCATTGTGGATAGCCCAATTGCTTCACAGCTCCAGGGTCCCAGGTTCGATTCCTGGCTTGGGTCACTGTCTGTGCAGAGTCTGCACATTCTCCCCGTGTGTGCGTGGGTTTCCTCCGGGTGCTCCGGTTTCCTCCCACAGTCCAAAGATGTGCAGGTTAGGTGGATTGGCCATGCTAAATTTCCCTTAGTGTCCAAAATTGCCCTCAGTGTTGGGTGGGGCTACTGGGTTATGGGGATAGGGTGGAGGTGTGGACCTTGGGTAGGGTGCTCTTTCCAAGAGCCGGTGCAGACTTGATGGGCCGAATGGCCTCCTTCTGCACTGTAAATTCTATGATATCCATTCCACACAAATACCAGGCAGTGTATATCCCCAACATAGAGAATTTAACCAACTCCCTTTGTCATTCAATGGCATTATCATTGTCATATCCCACACTATCAATAACCTTGGGCTCACTTTTGCTCAGAAACATAACTGGAAAAGTGAAATAAATGCTGCAGCAGCAAGAGGAGATCAAATGTTGGGAATTCTAGTTAACAGACCACCTCATGACTCCCCTGTTCCAACATCTCCAAGGAATAGTCAAGAGTGTGATGACATACTCCACTCTTGCCTGGACAAGTGCGATTTCAGCTACACTCGAGAGGTTTGACACCATCCAAGACAAAGCGTCTCCCACTTTAAACTCCCTCCACAATGACTCCCTCCATGACTGCAGTAAGTCCCATCTACAAGATGCACTACATCAACTCACTGATGCTTCTTTGACCACACCTCACAAGTCTGTGACTACTTCCACCCCGCAGGTCAGGGTCTCAGAAACACCATCTCCTTCCCAAGTTTCTCTCTAAATCACACATCATCCTCATTTGGAAATATATTATTATTCCTTTGTCATTTCTGGGTAAAAGTTCCAACTGCGGAATTATGTTGTTGTACGTTGTCAAAAAGGCAACTAACAACCTCCTGGATGGAAAGAAAGATGGCGCTGGAGCGAGGCGACGTCTTGCAAGCTGTGCCCAGCGTACCCTCTAATTCTATCTTTTACTCTCATTCTATGCTTCTAAAACTTCATTCTAACTCTTTTAAACTCTCTAACAATCTTCTAATTCAATTACTTCCAGATTTAGCGATCTTGAGTACCCTGGAGACACCTGAAACTGACGACCTGAAATCGCCCCGCACCAGCCGACCACGTGTGAGCAGCTACCGGAGCTGCAGTCCCAAGCCTGGGAATTCCCCTACAGTGGCTGCCAGTGACCAGGAAAGCACCCTAGAAGCCTGGGCCTTCACTCTACAAGCTCCCAGAGACCTGGAAAACACTACAGAAGCCGGGACCTTCACTCTGCTGCTCTCCAATGACCAGACCAGCATCGCAGCAGCTGCAGCCCTCCCCCCCCCGCCCCCCCCAGCTCCCAACCCCACTGACCCGGAGAGCTGCGACCCCCTGCAGGCCCCAAGCACCCCTTCCACTCCGCCTCTCTACAGCCGCCCCACACTCCTAAAAATAATCTCCCACAGCCTAACAATCAGTAATACTGCTCTTTTAAATTTACCTGCAAGTCTAGAGATCCTCCGTCCTCTGAAGGAAGAATGCGATCTGGAAAGAATCAGTGGCAGAAGCACATTTACATGAACAGCTGCCTTCAAGCAGAAGCAATTTTGGTCATCAAAATTTCAGAGACATGACTTGTGGGCTTTAGACATTTGAGGGAAAATCTGAACGTGACAAAATTCTTTGGAGAAGCAAGGTTAGGAGAGGCCTAGTATGTTTTGGGAAAGGTCAGATATTGTTAAGCAGCGATATGAATGTGAAAAAGCAGTGGATACGCTCTGTGGAATGATTAAGCTGCAAAGAAATTTAAATATACTACCATTTAAATTTTTTTAAATGCCTTGTGGATGAAAAAAAAACTGTTTTCAATTTCCCTGTATGTTTTTTGACATAAGTCTGAGGACTATGATTATTGTGTCATTTCTGCACGGTAGCTTTCACAACCTATCTTTAACAATCACAGTGGGAGGTCTGTTAGTTCATAGTTTGATTAACAGCTCCAAGTAGTGTTTGATATGGGGCTGTTTAGCACAGGGCTAAATCGCTCGCTTTGAAAGCAGACCAAGGCAGGCCAGCAGCACGTTTCAATTCCCGTACCAGCCTCCCCGAACAGGCGCCGGAATGTGGCGACGAGGGGCTTTTCACAGTAACTTCATTTGAAGCCTACTTGTGACAATAAGTAATATTCATTTCATTCATTATGGGGCTATGAATACAAATGTCTATTTTTATAATGGATGAAATGCTTGAAGGAAATTTCAGTTTTTTTACATGGGTTTATGCACTTGAGATTTAAATGTATTGAGTAAGTGTTTATCAATTAGAGTGTTTTTGTTAAATATAGTGAAGTCTGTAGTAGACTCCTAGGCCTTAATTTTCCAGTCCCTCATGTTGGCGGGATCTTCCAGTTCTGCTGCCGCGAATGGAGATTTCATTGGCTCCCCAGTCCCACCACAGGCTAACCCATTGTCAGGTGGTGGTGGGGGGAGGGATGAGGGGAGGGGGGAGGATAGGGGTTAAGGGGAGGTGGGGCAGGCTGGAAAATCCTGACCTTAAAAGTTTATTTAATTTAGTTCAGCATGGCTCCTGAGATCTGCTCATGATGGATACTAGATGAGTTTGCAGAGAGGATGTAAGGGATAAAAGTTGGTAGGAATGGAGGCATTGGTTGGCATAAGTTGGCTTGAAGTTGACATAAGGATTATAAAGGTCCACGGGGGTTAAATGGGAGTCATAGGTTGGTATGAGTTGGCACTAAGTTGGCATAGTCGGTGTGAGTGGCAATGGGGGTGGATAGAGAGGCATAGGTTGGTATGGAGGATATAAGAGGTCATGAGGATTGGTTGGTGTGTGACGTGGTATTGGTTGGCATGGATGGGGCAAGGGGAATATGTGGGGATGAAGGGATGTGAGGGGTGAAGGCTGACTTTGGCATTGCTAATATTTACAACTGGGACAAAGTCCCAAGCACTGGGCTCATTACAAGCCCTCCTCAGTATCCCAGGACCCCTGTGGCTCCCACCAAACATCTTCCGGGGGCAGCAGATCAGGCTCCAGTTAGAACCACCAGACCCCACTCGGGAGGGAAATTCATTCCATTTATTCACATTAGATGCATTTGCTAATTCTTTTGCCTTTTCTGAACAGGTGGCTCATTGACTCGAACCAGTTATTTTACTGAACATTCATATACAAAGGGGACTAAAAATTGTGGTGATAGTCTATCTTTTCTCATTTTTGGTTACTTTCAATGGCCAAGAGTGCATGCCATGAGAGTTATGTAATCTATCAAAGAATTATCCATGGAAAATTAAGCTAAAGGTTTGAGTATCTGTTCAGTTTCTGCAGGTATCTTGAACAATTCTTCCATATTGTCTTTGGGTATAACAATATTCCTACTTATGTGCAGCAAATACAAAATATCAATTTAATACCTCTGCCACACCTTTATCCAACACTATTTGATTCCCTTTCATTATAAAGTGATCCTACTCCCACTTTAATTATTCATTTATTTTTTATGTGTTCAGAAAAAAACCTTTGTGATTTATTTTTGTGCAAGTTTCAATATGTGATGCACTCCCGTGGTGCCACTTCATCCTTTCACTGATTAAAAGTTGGATCGTATGTTTCTCCAAATGTATAAAAAGGAAGTGCGAAGCCAAAATGAATGTCGGCCACTGAGAGAATGAGATTGGGGAAATAATAAAAGTACTATGAAAACTAATGTGGCTAAAAGCCGATAAGTCCCCTGGATCTGATGGGTTGCGTCCCAGCAAGTTAAAGGATGTAGCTACAGAGATAGTGGATGGTGGGAATCTTGCAAGAATCCTTAAATTCTGGAAAATTCCCAGAGGAGTGGAAACTATCAATGTAACACCCTCATTCAAAAAGGGAGGGCAACAAAAAAAAAGGTAACTATAGGAATTAGCTTAATTTCTGTAATTGGCAAACCGAGATCCATTATAAAGAATGTAACAGCAGAGCATTTAGAAATTAGCTTAATTTAATCAAGCAGAGTCAGCATGTCTTCATGAAGAGGAAATCATATCTGACAAATTTATTAGAATTCTTTGAGGTGGTAACGAATAGGATAGATAAAGGGGTACCAGCAAAGGTAATATATTTTGAATCCCAAAAAGCATTTGATAAACTACCACACAAAAGGCTACTTAATAAGATAAGAGCCCAAGGTGTTGGGGGAGGTGTTTATTAGCATGGGTAGAGGATTGGCTAACTGATAGAAGACAGAGAGTTAAGATAAGAGGAGCATTTTCAGGATGGCAATCTGTAACTAGTGGAGTGCCACAAGGATCAGTGCTGGGGTCACAATTATTTATAATATATAAATGACTTGGATGAGGGAAGTGAATGTACTTGCAAGTTTGCGGATGGCACAAAAGTAGTGAGGAGGCAATGTAGTGAGGATGATGCAAAGATCCTGCAGAGGGACATAAACAGGTTAGGCGAATGGGCAAAAACTTGGCAAATGGAACATAGTGTGGGAAAATGTGACGGAAGGCACTTCGTTAGGAAAAATAAAGGTGCTGAATATTATTTAAATATCGAAAGACTGCAGAACACTTCAGCACAGAGGGAGTTGGGGGTCCTCATGCATAAATCACAAAAAGCTAGCATGCAAGTTCAGCAGATAATCAGGAAGGTAAATTAAATGTTGCCCTTTATTTCAAAGGGAATAGAGTATAACAAATAGGGAAGTCTTGCTGAAACGTTGCAAGGCACTGGTTAGACCACACCTGGAATACTGTGAAAAATATTGTCCTCTTATCTAACGGAGGATATACTGGCATTGAAGGCAGTCCAGAGAAGGTTCACTAGGTTGATCCCGGAAATAGAGGGATTTTCTTATGACGAGATGTTAAGTAGGTTGGGCCTGTACTCATTGGAGTTCAGAAGAATAAGAGGGAATCTTACTGAGACATATGGGCTTCACGGGGCAGATGCTGAGAGATTGTGTCCCCTTGTGAGAGAGTCTAGGACCAGAGGGCAGAATCTCAGAGTAAGGCATTGCCCACATTGGAAATGCACTCTGCCTTTATAACCTTAATGTCAACCTTTTGTTGGAGACCAGTAATCTGGCACAACAGCATCCTGAAACAAAATATGGTTCAATTCCGGCCTTGGGTGACTGTCTGTGTGGAGTTTGCACTTTCTCCCCATGTCTGCGTGGGTTTCCTCCGGGTGCTCCGGTTTCCTCCCAGACTCCAAAGATGTGCAGGTTAGGTGGATTGGCCATGCTAAATTGTCCCTTAGTGTCCAAAAGTTTGGGTTACAAGGATAGGGTGGAGGCGTGGGCTAAGTAGGGTGCTCTTTTCAAGAGCCGGTGCAGACTCGATGGGCTGAATGGCCTCCTTCTGCACTGTAAATTCTATGTTTCTATGATCTAGAAGGACAAGAGCAGCAGGCACATGGGAACACCACAACCTGAATGTTCCCCTCCACGCCAGTCACCATCCTGATTTCGAAATATATCGCCGTTCCTTCACTGCAACTGGGTCAAATCCTTGAACTTCCTCCCCAACAGCACTATGGGTGTTATCGTTATCACATGGATTACAGTGGTTCAACAAGGCCGTTCTCTACCACCTTCTCAAGGGCAATTAGGGATGGGCATTAAATGCTGTAGACAGCGATGCCCACATCCTATGAATGAATAATAGAAAATAATAATGGCAAGTGTGGAGCACCTGGTAAAAGGACTAGACCCATTTTTAAATGTTCTTTGAAAAATAATTGCTGTTCCTACAAGTCTATGAAAGTGTCTACCAGCCGGACAATTAAATTATTGATACGAGGCTTCAAACACTTAACACCTCTTAATCTTCCAAATAAACATTAGGGACCTTGAAAAAAACAGATCACGGATTATTATTGTCACCACATAAAAACGCCAATCCAGCAAAGTCAGCAATTCGCTTTGCCTGTTAAAACAGATTATATGCTGTGCTAATGATTTTACTGGTCAAGGGTCTCAACCAAACATGTATATGAAGAACAGATAAAAATCCAACTGGCCAAGTGACTCCTCTGAGGAGATGTGACCCACAATCATGGAGAAGCTGGCCTGACTCCTTGTAAATTTCAGGGGTCTAGGAGATACAAGGGGGTAGAAGGGGCAATGGAGCTGGACATGTCATGAGTGCAAGATCGGGGTTCACTACCTGCACCCTTATCCGGTGCTGACAAAAACTGCCTGTGTTGGGAATGGGAACAGGAATCCCCAGTGTCCTGCCCATCAATTTCAAATGTTCCCGGAGTCATTCTGACTCTGCAGAAATCTGTCCCAAAGAGTTTGAAAAGGGATGTAGGTAAGTTAAGTGAGTGGGCAAAAAAAGTTTGAAGATGGAATAGAATGTAGGAAAATGTGAGATTGTCCACTTTGGTGGGAAGAATAGAAAGGCAATATTTTTCAAATGGAGACTTCAAAATGTTCTGGTACAGAGAGACCTGGGTGTCTTTGTACATGAATCACAAAACATTTGCATGCAGGTACAGCAAATACATGGGGAGGGAAGTGTAATATTGGCCTTTACTGCAACGAGATGGACTCTAAAAGTAGGGAAGTCTTGCTGCATCGGGACAGAACATTGATGATGAAAGATATTCTTGCATTGAAGACAGTTCAGGAAAGGTTCACCATGTTCATTCCTGAGATGAAGGGGTTTCTTATGAGGAAAGGTTGGACAGATTGGGTATACTTATTGGAGGTAAGAAGAAAGAGAGATGATCTTATTGAAAAAATATAAAGTTCTGTGGGGGTTTGGCAAGGTAGATGCTGAGAGAATGTTGTATCGCCTCATGAGAGAATGAGAACTAAGGGGTCTCCCATTTATGATGGAGATGAAGAGAAATTTATTCTCTGAGTGTTGTCAATTTTTTGGAATCTTCTACCCTAGAGAGCAGCAGAGGCTAAATATGCTTAAGGCTGACTTTGACAGGTTTTTGATCTCCAAGTGAGTCATGGGTTTGTGGAGGGACAGGCAGGAGAGTGGACATAAGGTCATAATAAGATTAGCGATGATCTTATTAAATGGCAGAGCAAGCTCAAGGGACCAAACGGCCTAAGCTGGCTCTTATTTCTTATGTCGTTATATACATCAGTAGAATTGAACACGTTATCCATGCTGACACTGCAGTGCAGAACCGAGAGATTGATGCTTTGGCAAAATTTCAGAAAACATTAAACAGAAACCCCATCTCAGGTGGAAATAAGAGAATCGAGTGCACTATTTTGAAGAAGAGCAAGAGAGATTTCCTTTGATAATGTTTATACCTCAGCTGGTATCATTAAAACAGGTTTTCTGGTCAGTACTTCATTGCTATTTGTGGTAGTTTGTTGTGCACAAATTAGCTGTCGCACTTCCTGCAATACAGACACAACCTATTGGCCGCATTGCACCCAAACGGGAACGCGAAGTGGCCGGTAGATGCGGGCTTTCCGACAGCCAGTGTGCCTCGTGAGATCTTCCCAGGTCTCGCAAGGGGTCACGATCAGGATAAGCGTGAAGAAGCCTCACATGCCTAAATAAATTTAAAATCCACTGAGGCCTGCTCACCCGGGATCTATCGGGCTCCTGGCATCTACTGGTCTCCCCATGGGGACCACACCCGGGAGCCATTCTGTACTAGTCCACACAAATGTGGACCAGGCGGAATGGCACCTGGGATGTCTCCTGGGTCATCGGAGGTCCCTGGGTAGTCAGGAACAGGACAGGGCTCTCTGGCCCTCCCCCTTGAAAACGGTTGCTGCTTAGCACTGCCAGGCTGATATCCTGGCACTGCCACCCTGGCACTGCCAAGGTGTCTGGATGGCACTGCAAAGCTGGCAGTAGCAGTGCCAAGATGGCAGTGCCAGGGTGCCCTGGTGCTAGGGTGACACTGCCAAGGGTCAGGGCCTGAGGGGGGGCCATGCCCATGAAAGGAGGGTTGAGGGGGGTGTATGAAGGGTGGGGAGGGTGCAGGACAGGTAAGAAGGATGCCTCCAGGAGGTTGGGAGGAAGGTCCTGGAAGGGATGAGAGCTGAAAGGGGCACAGGAAGGCCTGAAAAGGGAAGGCCTTCAACAACCCCATAGCGGAGTGTCATCACTTGGGTGGGTATGGAGTAGTGCCCATGTGTGTGGGGATGACATTGCCTGTGGCGGGAGGTGTGGGGGATCCTCAAGCCCACTTAGAATTCAGGGCACTCTTTCAAAAATGGTAGTCCGATATCTTGAGGAGCTTGTCTGGCCAGCGGGTTCAGTTACCCTGTGATAAAAATAATTTGAGGTGTGGGTGAGCCCAGGGTGAAACTCCCAGTGTCCAAAGAAATGACTAAGTCTAGACAGATAGTGGTGGCCAGCAAAACCTGTCACAAATGACACTTAGAAACCTTTCCGTTAGATCAAGTCCCACAACAGTGGGTACAATTAAAATATATAATTGGCTGTAAAGCGTTTCAGAACACCCTGAGGTCAGGAAAGCTGTTACTTAAATGCAAGTCTTTCTTTTTAGACTGGCAGATGAAACAGGCAGGCAAAAATATTGCATGTGAAATAATGTAGTGATATAAGTGGTCGTGTTAGAACAACCAAGAGGAATTTGAAAAAATCGAATGGTCTTTGTAGACTTGATGCTGAATACGACCAAACAAGGGAAGAAAAATCTGTGGATCTCACTCACGTTGATGCTCAGATTTTCAGTTTTTACATCTCAGCACAAGCAAAAACTTTTGAAAATCTTCCCTGCGATATACAACTCTGATTTGCTACTCATGCTATGCACGTATCAGTTTAATTGACTCAGAGTATAAGCTGTTCCTCATATACAAAAATCTGACAAAGGCGGAAGTCATGCAGTACGATCGTTAAATAAATAAATTATGCCTCAGTTAGTGCGAAACCTGACAATTATGCTCAGTTTAATGAAACTGCTTCCAATGATAGGCAGTCCCATTTGTAATCAGTTTTCGGTACTCCTTTGGAGACTGTTTTGAACGAGCATTAGCATTTCCTCAAGCCTGTAATCATTGCCAAGGGTCAAATGTGAGAAACACTTAAATCCTGCCATCCATGATCCACTTGTGATTTTTACTTTGTTCCTTCCAAGCGTTTCATATTTAATTTGCCAGTGGAAAAGGCCAGTATGTACTAAATCAGACAACACAGGTGACTGCCGGAGATCAGTGGGCAATGAGTTTCAGCTTTTACTGTATTGTACTGAGCACGGGAACCAAGTGGCAGCATAGCTGCATGTAATGTAACTCTCGGGATGAATAGATGTCAAACTGGGAATTACAGAGATTTCCTTTCTGACTTGGAAAGCAATATAAAAACCCAGCTCAATAAGGCAGGAAGTGTCAGTTTAATCACCACAACAAGTTGTGAGGAAAGAAATCAAATCAATATTATTACTGCATTAAATTCAATGAGGGTTTTGGCTTATTACACACAAGTGGAAATGTATTTAAATCTACATATAGGATAGCATTTAAAGTACTTGCTGCAAATACTTTCCCCCAGAATAATGGAGGCAACAGAAACATTTCTGGACCTTTACTTTACAAATAGCTACACTCACATTTAATGCCAGTCCCAAAGGATAGAGCATTTATGTATTCTGCCTTTACAAAGGATCACTTTAGCTTCTCTGGCGAGCAGGTTCAATTCCCCAGTGATAAAAATAATTCAAGGTGCGGGCGAGCCCAGGGTGAAACTCCCAGGGCCCAAAGAAATGACTAAGTCTCGTCAGATAGTGTTGTTCTTGGTGAATCTTATGATAAATTCATGAGTATTTTAACAGAAAACGTTAAAATTGAATGGTAAATTCATATTCATCCATGGCTATATTATTTTGTCCAACTCAACAACCAGGAACACTATAGACAGTTACCCGCAGATTCGACCAAGGAACACATCCACCAACTCAACAGACTGATCAAGATCTTGGATCCAGACCTTCAGAGTACCCTACGTGCTCTCATCCCACATACTCCCCGTGTTGGAGATCTTTACTGCCTCTCGAAAATACACAAGACTAACACACCAGGCCATTCTATCATATGAGGCAATGGGACCCTGTCTGAGAACCTCTCTGGCTCCATCGAGGGCATCTTGAAACCCATCGTACAAGGAACCCCCAGCTTCTGTCGCAACACGACGGACATCGTACAGAAACTCAGCACCCATGGACCAGTTGAACCAGGAACATTACTCGTCACAATGGACCGCTTGGCATTCGACACCAACATCCCCCATGACGATAGCATTGCTGCAACAGTCTCAGTGCTCAATACCGACAACTGCCAATCTCCAGATGCAATTCTACAATTCACCCATCTTCGATCACAACATCTTCACCTTTGACAACAAGATTTTCATCCTGACACACAGAACAGCCATGGGGACCAAATTCGCACCTCAATACGCCAACATCTTCATGCAGACGTTCAAAAACGACCTCCTCGCCACACAGGACCCTCAACCGACGTTATACACCAGATACATAGATGACATTTTTTTCCTTTGGACCCACGGCAAAGAATCACTGAAACGACTACACAATGATATCAATAAGTTCCTTCCCACCATCAGACTCACCGTGGACTATTCTCCAGAATTGGTTGCATTCTTCGACACACGCATCTCCATCAAGGATGGTCACCTCAGCACTTTGCTTTACCGCAAGCTCATGGATAACCTCACGATGTTCCACTTCTTCAGCTTCCACCCTCAACACATTAAAGAAGGCAGCCCCGATGGAAAAGCCCTCCATATGCACAGGATCTGCTCAGACAGGGAGGAACGTAACAGACATCTACAGACGCTGAAAGGCGCCATCGTAAGAACAGGACATGGTGCACCAACCTCCTCAGAAGACAAACACGGGACACAACTGACAGAGTACGCTTCGTCGTCCAGTACTTCCCCGGAGCGTAGAAACTATGACATCTTCTTCGCAGCCTTCAACACATCATCGATGAAGACGAACATCTTGCTAAGGCCATCCCCACACCCCCACTACTTGCCTCCAAACAATCGCGCAACCTCAAACAGACCATTGTTTGCAGCAAACTACCCAGCTTTCAGGAGAACAGCGACCACGACACCACACAACTCTGCCATGGCAACCTCTGCAAGACTTGCCAGATCATCGACATGGGTACCACCATTACACATGAGAACACCACCCACCAGGGACGCAGTACATACTCGTGCGACTCGGCCAACGTTATCTACCTCGCACACTGCAGGACAGGATGTCCTGAGGCGTGGTACATTGGCGAGACCATGCAGACTCTGTGACAATGGATGAATGGACATCACGCGACAATCGGCAGGCAGGAATGTACCCTTCCAGTCGGGGAACACTTCAGCAATCAAGGGCTTTCAGCCTCTGATCTTCAGGTAAGCGTTCTGCAAGACATCCTTCAGGACGCGCGACAATGCAGAATCACCAAGTCGAAACTGATAGCCAAGTTCTGCACGCATGAGTATGGCCTCAACCGGGACCTTGGATTCATGTCGCATTACATTCACCCTCCACCATCTGGCCTGGGGTCGCTAAATCCTACCAACTGTTGTTGCTTGAGACAATTCACACCTTTTTATCCTGTGATTATCCCTCTCTCCAGTTGCTCCGTCTGGACCTGTAAAGACCTAATTACCTACAAAGACTCACATTCAAGGTATCATCTTGCATCATTGATTTTGTCTATATATGTGGTTGTGGAAGCTACCTCTTCATTCACCTGAGGAAAGAGCTGCGCTCCAATGGCTAGTGATTCGAAACAAACCTATTGGACTTTAAGCTGGTATTGTAAGACTTCTTACTGTGCCCACCCCAGTCCAACGCCGGCATCTCCACATCATTATATATTGATTTGGGTGTACATTTATGAAAGCTGATGAATAACTTTAAGATCACTGATCCTCGATGGAGTATATTTCAGCCTTAAATCTTCAGTCCTTTCAGTAATCGAATATCACTCCACAAATGAACACATAAGGATGTTAACTATAATCCCAATTAAAGGTGGGAAAATGGTTATTAAAGCCTACCAAAAATGCAAACATATCTGAATTTGACTGGTGCAATTCAACTACATCTAATTAACATCTTCAGCAGATTTGGTTAAAGCGCTGTCAATGGATAGACTCTGTCTGTTGCCTTGTCCAGGAATTTAATTCTGAGGATGAAAATGCTACTTCAAAGATGCGGGGCGGAATTCTCCATCCCACCGCACACATTTTCTGGTGCGGTGTGCCTCTGCCTGTAGCGGGATCCCCCATCCCGGCAGCAGGCCAATGGGGGTTCATGCCAAGTTTGCCCTCTCTGCAGCCTCAGATCCATCACCCTGCCATAGTGCAGAGTGAGGGCACCACCATTGCAGCCCCTATTCCTGTTGCAGTCTTTGTGTGGACAGCCACTCCCCTGCCAACCCAGTGAGGGTACAGCAACATCCAAAAACATACCAGACTACTTTTTGATACTTTCCACTCGAGAAAGTTCCATATGTTCTACTTACCTGCAACCAGGGTGCCCGGCCGTTGCCCCCTGTTAGGCTGGCAACCATTCTTTCACCATGGCTGGTTTGCAGCACACTCATGTGCAGTGTTGATCCCCCTTTTCTTTTATGTATGTATTGGGGGTTACTAAAATCAACAAACCCTCTGATTTTACCCTTTTTCAAGTTTTCTAGGGGGCTTTTAATAGATTGCATCACACCATAACTGAAGGGTTGGGGGAAATACACAACTACCGATATAGGAGAATCAAAAGCCAAAAACGTTTTTCTCATTGAGGATGGGTGGTGAGAGGAGAATCAAGGCTGTTTTAAATTAAATCCCCACATGTCCGTTATAGGTGAGAAATAGCGTGTCAATCTCCAACTTCTGCCAGCTAGCAGGATGAGAATGAACTGCGAGATCAAGGAGCCAGCTGATCCTGCTCCCTTTTGAGAGTGGTCCTTGAGGGTCACCTGGTTCCCTGAAGTAGTATTTTACATTGCAGCAGTCTTTTATTTTTTATGTTCCTTTTCAGAAGTAGCCCGATAAAGAAAATAAAACAGGCTGCCCGTACCACTTGCTCGGCAAACAATAATATCAGCACCCACTGGTAGTGTTGAGAAGACAGGCCAGTGCGATAGGCACAGGGATTGACGCTGAAATCTGGAAGATGGGGTGGGTAAACCAATTTTGTGTCTCACCCACATCGATCTGAACAGGTGCGGTCATGCCACGTTGGAGCAGATGGATTTCTGGCCCAAAACTACCAGCTTGTTTTGACAGTCTTCAAGATCTGTGAGCAGAGATCATGATACAACAGATTCTGCATCGTCTGTGGAAGGAATTGTTCTGCTCTCTCAGGCTGCCTGAAATAATTTTCAATGCAAGTGTGGTTGTGATATATTTCAATTTTACTATTTTCACCTGTGACTATTTCACTGTAGGAAACAATATATTTATTTTTCACTGGTGATATTTAAGATATCTACAGCCAATTCTGGCTTCTTAGGCACCTCCAAATTTAATTGCAACACTGCTAACGGTCATACCTTCAGCTGCTGAGGCCCAAAGCTTTGAAATTCGCTCCCCGAACCTGTTGGACTCTCAATCCTGCTTTTCTCTCTCTAGATCCTCCTGAAAATCCACCTCTTTCAACAAGCTGTCCTAATTTGTTTCATGTGGCATACTGTGAGCATACTGTGAGATATTGCTTCACACCATAACTCTGTCATGAAGCACCTTGGAATGTTTTATTATGTTGAAGCACTCTATAAATATAAGGTGTTGCTGATGAACCAAAAATGAACCGATTCCTTTTCTCTTCATTTCTCGAGATATGACACCAATGTCTGCAATTGATAGGCTGGTGCTTGCGAATGGACTCAGATAATATGAAAATACTAATAGGGAAGTGATTGCAACCTTGTGGACTCAATCCAAATACTGGGAATTTCTGTGGGACCGGCTGTTACAGTATGTGTCTTCAGAGTTTCCATTGATATTCCACCAAGTTACCGCTAGAGTTTGGGAAAATTCTCTATTATAACCTAAAGAATGGCCAGCTGATGAATGAGTTAGAACATAAGTAAGATAACATTTCAGAAAGTTGTTAGGACAGTGCAATATGGCAGCTCCTGCCCTCCCATTACTGTACAGATATCTCCAGTTTCAAGAACATTCGAAGAATGCATTTTCATTTCAGTGTG
Organism: Scyliorhinus torazame; assembly: GCF_047496885.1. Classification (NCBI taxonomy): domain Eukaryota; kingdom Metazoa; phylum Chordata; class Chondrichthyes; order Carcharhiniformes; family Scyliorhinidae; genus Scyliorhinus; species Scyliorhinus torazame. Next base: position 86,664,809 of record NC_092717.1, read on the forward strand.
ATTTGAATAGCAAGGAACATACCCAAATAGCATTGGGTCATTTCCTCTTTACTGGGGTTACTGCGCATGTCCCAAGAACCCTGTTGGAACTGGATGTGTTCAGTTACAATTAACACACTGGAGTCAAATTAGGACATAATTCAGTGTCTTTATATTCAGTTGTTGGTGTACTTCGCCTGAAGGTGAAGATATGACATCTGACTGCAGATGTCAAGCAGGAGAGGTTTCAAAACCAGTTACTGACATCAGAGCTCCCTTAACCAACTGGTCAAATATTGCATGGAAAGGTTTTTTGCTATACAAAGAATTGGACATGCTCACAGACAGCTGGTACATGCAGAATTATGTCTCTAGGAAGAGGGAAAGAATTGTTAAACAGTTTGTGAAAGGATCAAAGATGTTGGTTAGCTAATGGTGGCGCAGTACTTAGCGCTACTTCATCACGGTGCCGAGGACCCAGGTTCGATCCCAGCCCCGGTCACTATTCGTGTGGAGTTTGTACATTCTCCCCATGGCTGTCTAGGTCTCATCCCCACAACCCAAAGATGTGCAGGGTAGGTGGATTGGCCATGCTAAATTGCCCCTTAATTGGAAATATTTTTTTTTAAAAGATGTTGGTTAGCAGTTGCAGAACAGTTTCAAGTAACTACAAGCAGGAAGAGGATTTTTGGGTCGGTTAGATTTAAGGCAGCCAGGATTTTATAGTGTCCATCCTCTTCCTCCGAATGAAGAATCTACATAATTCTCTGAACCAAGCAGTTTTATGAAGGGACAAAACAGCAAACATATGCCATGTTCAAACTAAATTAAATTGATCCATAAAATAGGTTTTAAATTCACAAATTACACGACAGGAATACAATCCATCTTTATTACATAGAATTATAGAATTTACAGTGCAGAAGGAGGCCATTCGGCCCATCGGGTCTGCACCGGCTCTTGGAAAGAGCACCCCACCCAAGGTCAACACCTCCACCCTATCCCCATAACCCAGTAACCCCACCCAACACTAAGGGCAATTTTGGACACTAAGGGCAATTTATCATGGCCAATTCACCTAACCTGCATATCTTTGGACTGTGGGAGGAAACCGGAGCACCCGGAGGAAACCCATGCACACACGGGGAGGATATGCAGACTCCGCACAGACAGTGACCCAAGCCGGAATCGAACCTGGGACCCTGGAGCTGTGAAGCAATTGTGCTATCTACAATGCTATCGTGCTGCCCAAATTACGTGGGAAAGTGCTTTTCATTTAACACATAATAGTCCATAACTTCCTGGTTCTCAATGATGTGCTGGGGAATTCCTCTACGAGGTTCCCATGCAAGGGTCTACCCAGAAGAGCTAACATCCTCTGGACAATTGCACTAGGTTGGGAATCATCCGAGATAAGCAATTTAAATCACTACCTTTGGATAGTTCTGCCAATTTTACCCTGATAGCCATTCTAAAAGAGTCAGCAGGAAAGAAAATCACTTCTACCTCCAGAATAATGATTTAAATATCCAGACCAAGCCTCTCAGGAGATACCCTGCACACATACATGATCCCTCAACAGATTCCCCCACAGCACCCCAACCACACTACACACCCACCGGTCCAGAGACCCCCCTCTCCGGGTCCAAACCATCCCTCCCACCACCAGTCCAAAAAAATCTCCCAGTCCAAACCCCACCTGGTCCAAACCCTGCCTGCCCCTTCCAGTCCGACCCGACCTTGCAACTCTTGGTTTAAACACCACCACTCCCGTAGTTAGTGCAGTTAAATGGGGATGTTCCTTTCTTCTCTGCACTCCAGTTATCGCTCCACATCAATGCAGCCAGGGGTGTGTTTTGATGCTCCTGTCTTACCCAGCCTGGGTGAGGAAGGTTGGGCTTTTAAATTTCAGAAAAGGTAAGTCTGTCGAGAGTGACAATCTGCCAATGATTGCCACTCTGAAAACGAGTATTGAGTATTGCTGAAAAAAGTTCATGCTGTTAAAATTTTCAATCTTGCACTCAGGTTTTCACAGTAACTTCATTGCAGTGTTAATGTAAGCCTACTTGTGGCACTAATTAAGATTATTATAATCAGGACAGACGCAAGAATGCCAAATTTCATGGGAGCAACAATTTATATAGTATGAGGAAATGATGCTGATTGGTGGCAAATCAACACTAATTGGTTTGAGGCATTGTCACAGAGAATACACCATAGAAAATACACATAGAGCTGCCAGAGCTCGTATGAAGTTCCAAAAAGATCAATGGTTTGACCCAGGGGACACTTTAACTGGGATGGTTGAATTGTTTCAATGTAATGTTGAATGACTCATCAATCACACAATAATGCAGATTATCAAAGCTAGAGCTGAATTCTTCCACTGCATTAGATTTGGAAAGATATTGTAGGTGATTTTATCACTTCCTTATATAAAAGAATTCGGATTACGTTTGGCACAATCTCACACCAAATCCATCACCTTTATTGAGAATTCTAAACAAAACAGTTTCAATGAAGTCATGCACCCTCAGGTGGCCGATTGAATTACATGTGCTTGTTCAGGAGTGATCTTTGACCGAGATGCTTGATTCCCTGAGACTCTTCCCATCGATCATTATCTTATATTTTCTTTCTGGCATGCTTCTGTGTGGGACATTTATATCAGAGGTTTGCGTTCTGAATACAGTGTATGAAAGAGCACACGCACAATCCTCATTTGGTTTGGTTAGTTAGGTGCACGATTAGCCGTTGGTTGGTTAGGATATTCCAAATTGCCTTCCACTGGTTTAGCCATATAAGGACTTACTTCTGCCCTGCAATGATTGTCTGTTTGATTCAATCAGCCTCCGCTGATTTCAGCCAGTTTGCTGTGTTACCCGTTCTATTCAAATTGGTCTTTTCAAATCAGCAGCATCACTACAATTAACAATTATTAATGTAATTACTAAGTCACACCCATCCGGTTTCCACCTATTAAATATTGCCCTGAACCTGTAGCCAACCAATTAATCCCTGCCTTGCAATATTTTTTAATTGTGGCAACATTTTTTTGATTTTGTAAAATAAAGGGGAAGTATCATCAGAGTACTGATTCAGGTGTAATGAATGCATCTACAGGATGGTGGTTCTCTATAATTTACAATAACTCCCACAGAGTGGCTCATGGGGTAACAGATACTTGATAATGGGGCATTAATTTCAATCTACAGTACCTGTTACTCCGTTAAGTGGTGCAGTGATGGGTTTTTCAGCATTAAATATGTCATTAACTGTGTATCACATAATAACTATTATTTTATAGTAACAGTGTCACATTCTGATAGCACGACTTGGACAAGACATTTTCAGAGTTTGCTTAAGATGCTGGCTGAATCCAGTGGATTTCTCAATCCATCATTTTTTTTAAAGAAATCTAATAATTATATGCTTCATCATAGTGCAACAATCTTCCTCCATTTAATTATTATTTGTGTTGTTTAATTAAATGGTTCTCAGTGGTGGTTCCCAAACATGCTGCAATGGATCCATGGGCTGGTTGAAAATGAAAGACACTGACACACAATACCACAGCCATGGACACATGAAACAACAGGTCAGAACCCTCTTCCCAACCTCTGGCATTGACATCACAGAACCAGACTAAAGCTTTCTCTTGGAGTCAGCCATCTCTTCATTGGTATCTGATAAAAATAAGGGCCATTCTTCCCATTAATTCTTTTGAGATTTGTTGGGTTGGTATTAAGATCCCAGACCAGATCCCAGCAGTGGCTAGGATACTGGACAGAAACCCCAATATTTTATGTTAATTTTGTAAGACTGTGAGGAAATGATACCTCACTCCAAGAGTGATTTCACAAAAAGTAGGGATATGGTATATTAAAACAAATTTTATGATGAACAAAGTATTAAAATATCTTTAACATCACATAAGAAAATAGCTTAGAATTATCCCTTAAAGAATGCTCATCAATGCAGTGGCACAATACCTCTAAACTGATATCTTTCTTCCCACTCAAACAACAACAAAAAAAGCTCTCAATCCACTTTCAAATACAGTTAGCAATCAGGAATATTAACTGCACAGAGATGTCTGGGTATTCTACTTTGAGGAAGAGAAATCTTTTGACACTGCTTTAAAGAAAATACCTGAATCCTGTCAGAACCAGGCAGTTTTTCTGTATTCCTTCAGAAGCTACTTCTCAACTTGTTTCAGTTCACCTTCCAATCACACAATTTTGAACTCCTTGGAAAGAAACTGCTAATCTGTCTACAGACATATCTTTACCTGAACTGCAGTTGGAGCAGATGCTTAATGTCTGCTCACCTCTCCATCTAAAACACACCTACCACTGCTCTTCTGTAAAATGCCTGATACCTTAGCTCCTCCCATTAATGAAATCATCTTACCAAGCTGAAATCTAATTAACTCCACAGCCATTAGCCCGAATGTTTTACGGTGCCTTAATTGCGCCCCTGGCTCCCAAAGTAGTTCAATCCACAATTCTTCAAAAACAAGACTGCAACAGCCGTACGCACAATAACCCAAGCTTTTAACCCTTACTGCACCAAATACATATACTACAGTATATCTGAAATGTCTACATTCATCACAGGTGGCAGTCCAAAAGCAAATGGGATAAGACTGGCAGGTGGTCCGGGCAGTTCTTTGCTCTGCCTAGATGAGCCTTGGAGGCCAGAGTTTGAGAACCACTATTTGAATGAAAAGTTTTCACTCCAAAGGCCTCAGTCTCTCACCAACTGCGGCATTTATGAGCAGTGATTAATTAACTCTGCGAGATTATTTTAGATTGCATCATCTGAGACTGTGAGATGTGCATGATTTCACAAGATGTATGAGCACCATTCAGCCAGCGCAGCTGATATCATTCTTCTGATAGCATTTGTTGGTTAATATGTTTTCTTCAAATAATTTTAAAACACCAAGAGAACAAACTTCAAAAAGTTAGCAGAGCTAATGGTTTTATTGAATATGGTTTAAAATAGTGAATCTGCATATTTGTGCGGGCATGAACAAGAGGGAAATTCCTGTTCTAATTACAGCCCTGGTGGAATTTTTGTTTCATATCCAATAGAGTTTAAAAGATAATTAAACTGAGGGAAAAAAACTAAAAGGTCAGATGGGAGTCAAGGAAAGATAGACCAACATAGATAGTTAGCGACACAACAATTTGATTTATTTTCAAATAAGTTGAATTTTGGGGAAAAAAATGCCTATTTGAGGGAAGCAGGGAGGAAGCGATTGTGCAACAATTTGGAGGAGGGAATCAAGTTGGTTGTGGATGAGGGAATACCTGGGCACTCACCCTTGAGGGAATCAAAAAAGAGTGAGGAAGAAGTAAATGGAAAATTAAGGAGATAAGGCAGCAGAGAAAGAGGGAAGGGAAGACACATAGATTGAGTGCGAGATCCAAGGAGGAGAGGTAAGGGTATTGATAGGAGTGTGAAGTTGCAGTGCACCTAAGTGGGCTCTGGGGGAGCACACGGCGGTAGTTCTGCTGGAACCTGTCATGGAGGAACTTGGGCTAATTTTGCAGAATATAAACCATTTTATAGATCAATTTTATTTTCCGGGCTGCTCCAAAGAGCTGCTAAGTTTGCTCAGAGTGCATCATTTTAAATCAACAAAAGTGTAAACGCACTCCTTCGAATCCCCAGACTCTTTCCTCCCCAACCCACACTAGCTCCTCCAGCTCTGCTCCATGTTCCTCTCCCTCCACCCCCAGTCTCCCCTCTGCTGGCACTCCCAGCTCTGTGTCATCACCCCCCTCCCCCCACAATGTTACGTACACCGCCCCCCAACCCCTCCCGCCCCACCCCCCTCCCTCTCCTCAACATCATGGCCCCTACCACTTGGCACCTCCATCTCCTCTCCATTCAAACTGCACAGCCGTGCAGATTTGCAAACAATCAACACCAAAAGACCTTAGCATAAAGATTTGGCTGGCACTCAAGCTCAGCGCTGGGGGAATGCTGCACTGTCATCTTTTGGATGAGAAATTAAGTTGAGGCTCCATGTGCTCTTGAGTGGATGTTAAAAAAAAGTAATGATCCCATTTTGAAGAAGAGTGGGGAATTACCCCAAGTGCCTGGGGATACACATTTATCCCCCAATCAATATCACTAAAATCGGCTAATTTGGTCGTCATAACATTGCTGTAGGTGGGAGCTTACTGTGTAGAAATTTGCTGCTGAGCTGCCTACATTACAAAACCGACTACACTTTAAAAGTGCTTCATAAAGGGCCTTGCGTTGTCTTGAGGTTATGTAAGGTGCTGTATAAAATAAAATCTTTCTTTTTCTTTTCAATAGATTTATGCAATCCAAGAAGCAATGCGAGGAAGTAGGTTTTGGAAGCTGACAGCAGAAGGAAGAAACTGAGAACAACGCCACGTCAAAATAATCAGCCCTGTCAGCCCTCATAAAGTTGGACAGAAAGAAGAAAAGAAAAGGCAGATCAATAATTGAAGGCGAGACACTGGGGAAACACTTTGACGATAACATCTGATTATGCTTTCTGTATTAGTTCATCCTGTCGATGGAGTGTCAAGCAGCAATGACCCAGCTAGAAGTAAAGCACCCTGAATTTCCATGGTGACGCGGAAATGACTATGCGGTGAAATTTTACAGGGAGTGCAATAAACAATATGTTACGTCCCATTAGTGAGACTGGTATATCTTTTTCAGCACAGTTTATAAGTGTCAAAACAGTTGAGCAGAATTCGAGCATCAGCTGAACTTTTATCCACCTGGTACTTGAAAAATTATTTTTAAAAATTGGTTCGCTGATATTGCTGCAATACTTAGTTGCAATTTTATCAAATCATGATACGCTTGTTTGAATTTTGTATTCATTCACATAAATTCAACCATTTCAACAGAGGTGTTTAAAAGTTAAATAATGAAGGCTATTTGCCCTCTCCAAAGTGAATATTCTGTTTGCTTTATGCTAATTGGAAGTTGCCTAAGTCCTGAGGGCCATACACTGCTTTCCCCTCTTGAGATAGTGCATTGAAATGAAGTTATTTTGTGGAATAATCACTTGAAGGCAATGAAAACTGGGGCTTAGGGGGCTGGTTTAGCACAGGGCTAAATCGCTGGCTTTGAAAGCAGACCAAGGCAGGCCAGCAGCACGGTTCAATTCCCTTACCAGCCTCCCCGAACATGCGCCAGAATGTGGCGACTAGGGGCTTTTCACAGTAACTTCATTTGAAGCCGACTTGCGACAATAAACGTTTTTCATTTTCAAAACACTCTCAATTTTCACAGATTATTCATTTGGGAGATTAATAGCTTTGACTAGAGAAGGCTCCATCCAACTCATTTCTTACACAGTCCATATGCAGTCTTCACTGTCATTAATGCAAAAGAGCATGCCAGGAGCAGCACCAAGCATACCGAAATATGAGGTGCCAATCTGATAAAGCTACAACACAGAAATACTAGCATGCCAAACAATGGAAACAGCTTGTGGTAGACAGAGCTAAGCGACCTCACAATCAATAGATCAGATCAAAGCTCTGCAGTCCCACAGCATCCAGTTGAATGGTGGTGTACAATTAACCCGAGGAGAAGACTCCCTGGACACTGAAGGCAACGGGCCTTGACAACATTCCTCCAGTGCGGCCTAGAATGCACGAACAGTAGACACCGTTTGCATGTGATTAGCAGGACCGACCCGGTACTCTCCAGGGCCTCTGCGATTCTCCGCATCCGATGGGCTGAGTTCCTGACGGCGTCATAGCTGATGAGGAGAGAGAGGATGTAGGACAAAGAAAGGCATGACCGTGGGCTGCCTGGCTGGTCACTGGCCAGGCTGGCTGGGGTGGGGAGGGTCCCTGTCAGGGCTGGAGGAGAGGGGGTGATGGGGAAAAGGGCAGAGTGGCTGGGGTGACCACCCCACGGGACTGGGGCATGTCAAGACATGGACCACCATTACCACAGCCAGCAAGGCAGCCATCTTGTTGCGCACGCCACTGACCACCCACCTTGGCCCCTGGTTCTGCAGAGTGACACCGGCCATGTGGGTGCCCCCACACCCACATCCCCGTACTCCATCTCTGCCATACACCAGCCGATAGGGCATCTGATGTCCCACCCAAGGGCAACATCCACTGTAGCCACTACGGGGGTGCTGGCTGGATTGTAAACTGGCAAGGGCAGCGCCAGCTGATGGTAGCCCTGGCAGCAGGGATGGGCGCTAGGGACAGAGGCCCCATAGTCCTGGAAACAGATGGGGCCAAGGATGAGGAAATGGGGGTTGAGACAGGTGGGGGCAAAGTCGGCAGTGCCAATCGGGGCCACCATAGAATCATAGAATTTACAGTGCAGAAGGAGGCCGTTCGGCCCATCGAGTCTGCACAGACCCTTAGAAAGGGCACCCTACCTAAGCCCATACCTCCACCCTATCTCCGTAACTCAGTAACCCCACCAACCTTTTTGGACACGAAGGGCAATTTAGCATGGCCAATCCACCTAACCTGCACATCTTTGGACTGTGGGAGGAAACTGGAGCTCTCAGAGGAAACCCATGCTGACACGGGGAGAACATGCAGATTCTGCACAGTGACCCAAGCCAGGAATCGAACCTGGGACCCTGGAGCAGTGAAGCAACTGTGCTAACCACTGTGCTACTGTGCTGCCCTGGGCCTGGGGGGCCTGAATTCATTGCTGTCTGCATTATTGCATATAAACAGGAGAGAAGGGGAAGATAGTGACTGAAGAGTTCAGGTGCCTGGACCATTCTGGAAGGACCCTCCAGAATGATGCTGAAATGATCTCTGCATCGTGGTGGCCTGCTGCATCCTCCATAACATTGCACAGCAGAGGGGCGACGTGCTGGATGAGGAGGGTGAAAGGCAGTCCTCGCCAGATGCAGAGGAGATGGGGGAGGGTGCCAAGGCAGGCATGGGAGGCCGCACAACAGAAAACAACAGTGTTAGACCCTAATGGGAGTTACGTACAGCCCCTCTAGCAGTAGTCAGGATGTGGGATGAAAATAAATCAGGAGATAGAAAAAGCATATAAAAACAGCAATATTACAATAATCATGGGGAACTTCAATATGCAGGTGGACTGGGAAAATCAGGTTGGTAGTAGATCCCAAGAAAAAGAATTTGTGGAATGTCTAAGAGATGGTTTTTTGGAGCAGCTTGTGACAGAACCTACTAGGGAACACGCAATTCTAGATTTGGTGATGTGTAATGAGGCATACTCGATTAGGAAACTTCAGGTGAACGAACCCTAAAGGAGCAGTGACCACAATATGATAGAATTTACCCTGCAGTTTGAGAGGGAGAAACTGGAATCAGATATAACAGTATTACAATTGAATAAGGGTAACTTCAAAGACATGAGAGAGGAACTGGCCAGAGTTGATTGGAAAAGGAGCCTTGCAGGGAAGAAAGTGGAACAGCAACGGGAGGAGTTTTTGGGAAGTTTTCGGAAGGCACAACAGAAAGTCATCCCAAGGAGGAGAAAACATACTAAGGGAGGACGACGCATCCATTCTGACGAGGGAAGTCAAGGACAGCATAAAATCAAAAGAAAAAGCATACAAAGTGGCGAGCATTAGTGAGAAGCCAGAGGATTGGGAAGACTATTTTCTAAACGGGGAAATGCTTAGGAAATCAGAAGCACAAAGGGACTTGAAGTCCTTGTTCAAGATTCTCTTAAGTTCAGTCGGCAGTTAGGAATACAAATGCAAAGTTAGCATTCCCTGTCGAGAGGGCTAGAATACAAGAACAGTGATGTACTTCTGAGGCTGGAAAGACTCTGATCAGACCCCATTTGAGCAGTTTTGGGCCCGTATCTAAGGAAGGATGTGCTGGCCTTGGAAAGGGTCCAGAGGAGGTCCACAAGATGATCCCTGGAATGAAGAACTTGTCGTAAGAGGAACGGTTGAGAACTCTGGGTCTGTGCTCGTTGAAGTTTAGAAGGATGAGACGGGATCTAACAGAAACTTACAGGATACTGCGAGGCCTGGATAGAGTGGGTGTGGAGAGGATGTTTCCACTGGCAGGAAAAACTAGAACCAGAGGACACAATCTCAAACTAATGGGATGATTCTTTAAAACAGAGATGAGGAGGAATTTCTTCAGCCAGAGGGTGTCGAATCTGTGGAACTAGAGATAGGTCCTCAATTAATAAGGGGGTCAGGGGTTATGGGGAGAAGGCAGGTGAATGAGGATGAGAAAAATATCAGCCATGATTGAATGGCGGAGCAGACCCGATGGGCCGAGTGGCCTAATTCTGCTCCTATGTCTTTTGGCTTTATGTTCATCACTTCAAAACCTTTGATCCATTCTAGACAATATATCCTGCATTTTCTTTAAAATAAATTTAGAGTACCAAATTCATTTTTTCCAATTAAGGGGCAATTTAGCATGGCCAATCCACCTAGCCTGCATATCTTTTTGGGTTGTGGGGGCGAAACCCTTGCAAACACGGGGAGAATGTGCAAACTCCACACGGACAGTGACCCAGAGCCGGGATCGAACCTGGGACCTCGGCGCCGTGAGGTAGCAGGGCTAACCTACTGCGCCACCGTGCTGCCTCTTATCCTGCATTTTCAGGAACATCTCCAAACTTCATTAATTAGTTTAGCTGACATTTTGTTCCTTACATTGTGTACTCTGTGGAGAAATTTACTTCTAAAGCTGAAGCTTGTATTTGTGTTCTATACTCAAAATTCATATTCATCGATAAGCTTGCATTTTTCCCGCCTCAGTGCATACACGATTTCAAATCATAATCTCTTTCATTAACTGCAACTTGAACGGTATCATCCAAAGATGTGCAGGTTAGGTGGAATGGCCATGATCAATTGTCCCTTAGTGTCCAAAAGGTTAGACGTGATGGTAGGGGAGGTTACTGGGTTAAGGGGATAGGGTGGGGGCCTGACCCTAGGTTGGGTATCCTTTTGGAGGGTCAGTGCAGACTCGATAGGCTGAACGGCCTCCTTCTGCACTGTAATGATTCTATTCGCTACAACTTGGAAATTCAAGATGCCCTTTCATGTCCACATTTAATTATTCCAGTGTCCTTCTAACCAGCCTATATTCTGCAAACCTCAATTTATCTAAACATTCTGCTACCTGCATTCTATCCTTCGGTCAGAAAAAAACCCATTTAAAACAGAAATAGTTGTTTTTTTCTTCATATTCTTCTTGAAAGAGTAAGACTCAGCACATAAAAATGTCAACCGAACGGTTTGACTGCAGTCCTTTCTCTGGAGTATAAGCAAATTGGATTGTGTAGAGGCAAGATCTGGATATGGGAGAAAGAAAAAGTCACCAGAAAGCTCATTGAACAGGTAACAATAAATATACACTATTAAGTCCTACTTGGCATTATTCACAGGGTATCTGAAGAGCATGAAAGGCATTTCTCTTGTGAGAAATGTTTGGTATGGACAAAACTTTTAATATAGATGGCAGACAGAACGCTGAGTGAAGTGAATCTTAGCTTTGGACATTCAAGAATCTCTGGAGGGGGTACATTTACACAGGGCTCTTCAGATCTCCTGGTGTATCCTTGACAACGAATTGGTGAAAACACCTCCAGAACTTATTTAAGCATCTTCATCCTTTTACACCCTGTCTCGGGGATTCTGCTGAAGTTATAAGATCAGGAGAGTTCATGCAGTTAGTTCAGATGTCAGTCTTTTGATGTTAACCTAACTCCAACTTTATTTTGAAATGTATCTCAACAGATTTTTAATTGGTGAGAAGCTTAATCATTTATTTCTTCTTGGCCTTTTTGATTTAGTCTGGCAATTTAGTCTGAAAAAACATTTGCTCATTTAAAACAGTAATTCAATTTACATTAAGTACATTGGATAAAGTTGCTGCAGCAGTTCTCCCAATCTCCAATCCTGATTGTGTAAAAGGATCAGTGGAGACCCAGAGAAAGGGTTCATGCAGCTGTTCAAACCTACTCTCCAGGGTTTTCTCTCATTTTTTTGGCTTAAGTTACAGCAGGAGATGGAAAAGTCATGATGTGAAAATTCAACGCTCGATCCATAAAATGAAACTTGTAATTTTTTAATTCACTTAACATCTCAATTAAATTGTACCAAATCATTTTCACTGACCTTTAAATACAGTCGCTGCCTGATTTCTGAAATGCTACCACCCACCTTTCTTCTGTAAATGTATTTTAAATATCAAGATCTAATGGCAAGGGTGAGATAAATTAAATGCTGTGGTGTTATCTGGATTTGTAGCAGGTTTAAAGGCCAGCTTGTCTTTAAGTATAAATGAAAAGCAGTCCATTTAATTACAATGGGTAGTGAGCAACACTGAAAAATTGTGCCCTGTATATTCATCAAGGAACATGCTGTGCACTTGAAGAGGAGTACTAACGGTTATTTTGTTGAAGTTTATAACATATCAAAAAGTGAATAATTTAACAAAATAAAGAGATGATTTTGGAAAATCAGAAGTTAATTTTGAATTGGGTTGAAGTTTTAAAATAGTATCAGATGAATGGTGTGTCACAGGGATCTGTGCTGAGGCCTGAACATTTTACAATTTATATAAATGACTTGGATGAAGGGACTGAAGCCATGGTTGTTACATTTGCTGACGACACAAAGATGGGTCGGAAAGTAAATTGTGAAGGGGACGTAAGGGGGCTATGAAGGGACACAGATTGGTTAAGTGAGTGGGCAAAAATCTGGCAAATGTAGTATAATGTGCGCAAATGTGAAATTGTCCAGTTTGGCAGGAAGAATAATAAAGAAGCTTATTACCTAAATGGTGAGGGATTGCCGAGCTCCGAGGTACAGAGGGATCTGGGTGTCCTAGTGCATGGATCACAAAAGGTTAGTGTACAGGTACAGCTAATAATTAGGAAAGCTAATAGAATGTTATTGTTTATTGAGAGGGGAATTGATTACAAAAGTAGGGAGGTTATACTTCAGTTGTACAGGGCATTGGTCAGACCGCATCTGAAGTATTGTCTACATATTTAAAGAAAGATGTAGATGTGTCAGAAGCAGTTCAGAGAACGTTTACTGGACCAATACCAGGAATGGGAGGGTTGGCTTATGAGGCAAGGTTGGAGAGACTAGAATTCAGAGTTAAAAGGCAACTTGATTGAAACTGTTAAGGTCCTGAGGGATCTTGACCCCATGGTGGGAGAGCAAGATCTCTTCACTCATTAGTCCTGGTTGTCCACAAAGCAAGGGGCTATGTGGGCAACCCAAGCCCTTTTTCCCATGCAGGCCCTGGTCATCACCTCAGATCCTTCCCCCTCCACATTTTGATCCTTGTCACCCTCCTCGACCTCCTCCTCATCTGAGCGATGTGGTGCTCCTCCTTCTCCTCCTGGTTCAGCTGCTCGCTCCACTGCAGAGCTAGGTAGTGCATTGCGCAACATATCACAATGATGCATGATCTCTTCTGGGGGCTGTTTGGATACCTTCTGGGGACTGTCTTCAGCGGTCCAATCACCTGCTCACCGAGCGCACACATTGCCGCATGAGCCTCATTATAGTGAATCTCAATGGGTGTTTGTGGCCTCTGCACTGGCATCATCAGCCACCTCCTGAGGGGGTATTCCCTGCACCCGAGGAGCTATCCCTCCAAGGTGGCTGGGATCTGCTAGTGCCCCAAGATGTAACTATCATGGATGCTTCCCAGGAAATGCGCACACAACTGTGTGATGGACATTGAGGAAGTTGTACCTATTGCGGACCATGAACGCAGCCCTATGCCGCAATGGATGATGTTTCTGCTCGATTTTGAACTGAGTATCTTTTGCGTGTAAAGCATACGTGATAACCACAACATTGATATGTCGGGTGACATAGGTACAGCTGATGACAGCCTGCACCTGGAGCATGTCTGCTAAGTGGATGAATCCCTTGGTCCTGGTCTCTTGGCTTTTCTGGTCCATGTCCAAGTTGATGTACATGTAGGCCCTCGCGAATAGCACATCTGTGACCTCCCATATGCACATGTGTGCAGTTGACTTGGATCTGTCACACTGATCACCCGTGCAGCCCTGAAACAAGCCACTGGCATAGAATTTCAGAGCAGTGGTAACTTTAAGGGCCACAGGCAATGGGTGACCTCTCAGTCTATGGAGTGCCAGCTGTTGCATAAACTGGCAAAGGTGGTCCACCAGTCCCTGGGACAGATGCACTCTTCTCTGGCACTGCAACCCTCACATGTTCGGCGTCGGAAGACCCTTTGCCGATAGTGTTTCCTATAAGACTCCATCATCTATGGTTCTGCTCCCGAAGTGAAATGGGCCTCGTCTCCCGCTCCTCTGCAGGGTGCTGTTCCGGGCTGCATGCAGCGGCACATCAATGTTGCTGCTGCTGCTGCTCTATTGCAATCAATAGAATAGACAACTCGACTGATTCCTTGATTCTACAGACCCAGTAACTGAAAGGAAGAAAACATCAAAGTTAGTGATGAGTGTTCCTGATAGTGCCCTGACCCTCAGCCCTTGCCAGTGGTACCTAACCTCTGTCCTTCACACCCTCCCCAATGCCCACCCTGCAACCCAAGTGTCAGGTGATAGTGCAGTTGAGTACATGCATTGGACCTGTGCTTTAAACTCACAGGGCACCTCAACAATCCCCCCATAGGCTGACTGATGAGAAACTTCACCAAAATGCCTTGCATTGAGGTCCATATTGGTTCGATCTCTCGAATGTAGATGTTAGCATGAGCATTGAAGTGCAATGCTTCCAAGGGGTTAAAAAGTTAGCTCCAATCAGTGGCACACTCGTGTATTGGTTGACTGACATAATTGGCACACTTGCCTTGTCAAGGCATGGTCAGGCAGCTGTTCATGCAACTGACTTCCTCTTTTAGCAGATGAGGCATAACTGATCGATAGGATCATAGAATCCCTACAGTGCAGAAGGAGGCCATTCGGCCTATCGAGTCTGCACCAACCCTTTTAAGAGTACCCTACCTCTATCCCAGTAACCCAACTAACCTTTTGTATACTAAAGTGCAGTTTAGCATGGTCAATTCACCTATCCTATACATCTTTGGACTGTGGAAGTAAACCGGAGCACCTGGACGAAACACATGCAAACACAGGGAGAAAGTGCAAACTGTACACAGTCAGTCTCCCAAAGCAGGAATTGAATCTGGGTCTCTGGTGCTGTGAGGCAACAGTGCTAACCACCGTGCTACCATGCTGCCATTCGTATCAACTTCATCCTTAGAGGGCACCATCATTCCCTAGGTCACAAGGCCAGCAGGGGATATGGGAAGTATTGCCTGCATGCCAGCCACCAGACCCCTTTAAACCAAGGGGCACCCTGGCATGAAGGGAAGGGTAAGGCCAGCGAGCGGCCATTTCCCCCAAGGTGGCAAGATTGAACTCCACCCCAGCCCTGAGTTGAACTTTTCTGTGATTTTGCATCTTCTCTGTTGCCTCCTTTGCTGACTGACGCCAAAAAATTGAAGGTGAGCTGAGCACTCACCTCCGATATACCCTTTGGAGGTGAAGTCGCCAGGTTCACGTCTATGTAAACCTGTTGTAAATGGTGCCAACGTGACATCATGCCAGCACGAGCTGCATATTCAGTGGGGGGAGAGTCCTGGGATGAATGCTCACCATTGACATACTAACGTATTAAAATTAGGTTCCTGGACTCCCGTGGCATTTTTCATAGTACTCCGCTGACAAGGAGGGTTGATAATTGAAAATCGCGATCTTGCCAGCGAGGTTCGCATTTCCCGATTCATTTCAGAGTTTGTGCCAATGTTGGTGATCCTGCACATGGCTAATATGGGCTCAAAATCGCCCCCGACATTTTAATTCTCTGCAAATTGATCCTGAGGCACTGGATGCAGAAACACCTGTTGAAAGATTGTTTCAACTGAAGTTCATGGGTAAGAACTTAATTCATTTTCAGGCACAAACAATGATGAGTAGACATAAGAGGTCAAGGCTGTCATGTTTTATAATGCTATAAAAACATTTTGTGGGTTCACTTATTAAGACTAGGCACATGAGAACAGATGTAGAAAGGTAGAAAACTTGAAGACACAGCAGCATAACTGTCTATGCTGAGCTCTGCTTAACAACAAATGCAAAACTAAAACTGGATTGCATAACCCAATTCTTTTCTAGTGATGCTATGCTCTTATCCCTTAAAGGCGTATCATAACAAGGGCTCACTCGAAGTGGGCTGTGGGTGTTAGAATCATAAAATTATAGAAGGAGGCTATTCACCCATAGAGTCTGCACCGACCCTCTGAAAGAGCACCCTACCTAGCTCCAATCTCTCACCCTCTCCCCATAACCCCACCTAACTTTGGACACTAAGGGACAATTTAGCATGGCCAAGCCATCTAAGCTGCACATCTTTGGACAGTGGGTGGAAACCAGAGCACCCAGAGGAAACCCACGCAGACACAGGGAGAACACAAAACTCCACACAGACTGTCACCCAAAGCCGGAATTGAACCCGGGTTCTTGGCGCTGTGTGGCAGCAGTGCTAACGTGCCACCCCTGTCAATAGCTCCATAGTTCTTCTTTCAATAGTTTGAGTAAACTACTGCCTTGTTAGGCAGCTCAGCCATCTCAATAAGATCACGTATGGTCTGGATATTTCACCAGCAATGATACTCAGCTAGGATTTGGGGGTTGGTGGCGTGGAGAAGAACAATATGTTGAGAACCAATCACAAACGTGCAGCGGTCATTTGGAGTATTCACCGGCAGACCGCGGCTGACCCCCTTCTACAACGTGTGGTGCGCCACATGACGGGAGGGTGGCTCAAAGGACAGTGCCCACAATTCTACAATGTCCGGGACGACTTGGCCGTCATTGACGGTGTCCTCCTAAAGTTGGACCGGATTGTGATTCCACACAGCATGCACAAGCTGGTCCTCGAACAATTACACGAAGGCCATCTCGGGGTTGAGAAGTGCAGGCGGAGGGCCTGAGAAGCTGTATAGTGGCCGGGCATCAGCGACGACATTGCCAACATGGTGCTCAACTGCCCCACCTGCCAAAGGTTTCAGCCAGCGCAACCCCCTGAGACGCTTCAGCCCCATGAGTTGGTAACGTCCCCCTAGGCGAAGGCGGGTGTGGACCTTTTTCATGCGCTCGGCAGGGACTACGTCATCATTCTAGATTACTTTTCGAATTATCCAGAGGTCATACGCTTGCACGATTTGACATCGTCCGCTGTCATCAGGGCATGCAAAGAAACCTTCACTCGCCATGGCATTCCGCTTACTGTCATGTCGGACAATGGGCCCTGTTTTGCAAGCCAAGAATGGTCTTCTTTTGCTGCTTTGTATGGCTTCACACACGTGACGTCCAGCCCTCTGCATCCCCAGTCAAATGGCAAGGCGGAAAAGGGCGTCCATATCGTCAAGCGGCTCCTCTGCAAGCTGCTGATGCCGGATCGGATTTCTGCTTAGCCCTGCTGGCCTATCGCTCGGCCCCACTATCCACTGGCCTCTCACCAGCCCAGCTGTCAATGGGTCGCGCCCTCAGGACCACTGTGCCATCCATTCTTGTTCCTACACCCGACCATGCTCCAGTACTGCAAAGGATGCGACAGCAGCGTGCTCAGCAGAAGGTGGCACATGACACTCGGGCAACTGATCTTCCTGCCCTGGCGCCTGGAGACAACGTCCGCATAAACCTACCAGAGGGTGGGTGGTCGGCAACTGCCAAAGTTCTCAGATGCGTGGCTCCCCGCTCGTTCCTGGTTCGCATGCCTGATGGCTCCATTCGCCGGCGTAATCGCCGGGCTCTTCGCCTGCTTCCGCGCTCGCTACGTGATCATACACCGGTGCCACGCCCTCCTGTTGTTCCTGATGTTGAATTTGTGGAGCTTCCTGCCACCATGCCTATTCCTCTGTCGCCTGTGGCCAGGCCCATTCCTCAGCCGGTGGATCCTGACCCACCCTTGAGGCGGTCAACCCGAATTCGTCGCCCACCTACTGGGCTGGACTTATGAGCCTGTTTGAACATTGGACTCACTAAAGTGTTATGCCACAATGTTAATATGTTTCTCTTTTTGTCGTTACCGGAGTTCGTTTTTGATGTTTGATGATTACACTTGTTTTGTTTATGGTACAATCTCGCTGCTATGTTGCACCTGACACCTTCCTATGTATATAGTTTAGCCTCATGTACATGTTGTAGATATTGCACACACACATTCAGCTGCACTCAGTACACATCTATATTTATTACCACATAGGCACAAAAGGGGGATGTCATGATATTCAGTTAAACATCATGGTGCAAACACACATACACACTGATGGACAGATCAACGGACCAATCAACACACACGCAACATCACAACCAATCACAAGCAAGAGCACACGCACTATAAAACGGGGAACACCACAGTTTCCGCTCATTCCAGCAGGAGACAGCTCAGGGCACAGTGCTCACAGCAAGCCACTCAGACATACACCATGTGCTGAGTGCCTCTCTAAGATAGTGTAAGGGCTGGGTCCACAGGTTAAAGGGTAAAGAACGAACCACAGTCATAAGTTTACAGATGTTGTTATTGATAGTAATTGTTATAACCTGCCTACTTACGATTGGCTGGGGACTAATGACTATCCCACAATCCTATGGGAGTAGGAACTTCCCCAATGAGGGGGGCGGAGAAACTCCTAGTATAAATAAGCTGGCCAGTTCAGGAACCAGCAGGAAGGAGAAGGTAGCAAGGGAAGTTACTGCTACTGTTATGTATATATTGTTATAGTAAATAAACGTTATTATTTTGTATCCTTAAAACTTGTGCTGGATTCTTCGTGGCCCTTACAAAACTGGCGACGAAGGTAAAAGTGAATAGCTGTCTACACTGCTGAAGCCACCTCCCTGGATTTTTGTTGGATACAGGTTGGAAGTTGTTTTCTATTATACCATGCCTCTGTACGGACGTTTGGATGTTTTCGATGATGCGCTGGAAAGCTGGAACCAGTACACACAACGGATGCGTTACTATTTCCGGGCAAACAATATCACTGAAAACGAGCGCCAGGTGGTCATATTGCTCACCGCCTGCGGGCCGCATACGTTTGGGGTGATTAGGAGCCTTACGTACCCAGCTGCGCCGGACACCAAAACGTTTGACGAACTTGTGAATATAGTGGGGCAACACTTTAACCCAACCCCGTCCACGATAGTCCAGCGTTACCGGTTTAATACCGCTGAGAGGACCCCTGGAGAATCCCTTGCCGATTTTTTATCCAGGCTACGCGGGATTGCGGAATACTGTGACTATGGTGAGACCTTGTCAGAAATGTTACGCGACCGTTTGGTTTGCGGCATTAACAATGCAGCCACCCAGAGAAAGTTGTTAGCGGAGCCAACATTGACTTTTCAACAGGCAATACAAATAGTCTTGTCCCGAGAGAGCGCAGAGCGAGGAGTACAGGAGCTACAGGGAATGAAAGTGCATGCCTTGGGGCGCAACCCTTTCCAGCCAAAAACGTCCCCCCGCACTCCTGCGGTACCTTGGGCGAGGCAACGACCGGACCGACGCCAGTGGCCATCGGACATTCCTCCCCGAAGGGAGCCTTCTCCAGAGCCAATGGATGAGGAGCCATGTCCGTGTCAGACTTGTAGGCGCCGACCCCGTCGCAGACGGCGGTCCTGGGGACGCCAGAGGCGCCGTCGTTCCGACCGAAACTGGGACCAGCCCAGGGGCCATAACTGGGACAAGACCAGAGGCCGTACCTTCCATGTGGATGAACCTGCGGCGACTACTCCTGAGGACGTGGAGACGGAGGAAGACTGCCTGCAGCTGCATTGTGTGGCAGCTCCCCGTGTGGCCCCCATTAAGGTGACAGTACGGGTCAATGGCCACCCGCTGGAGATGGAGTTGGATACTGGCGCAGCGGTCTCCGTGATCGCCCAGAGGACATTCGACCGCATCAAGCAGGGTATACAGACCCTTACATTAACTGACTCACAGGCCACCTACACGGGGGAACCACTGGACATTGCAGGAACTACAATGACCCCTGTTGTCTATGGACGCCAGGAGGGGCGTTTCCCACTTATCGTAGTGCGTGGCCATGGGCCCAGCCTGTTGGGTCGGGACTGGTTGCGCCATTTGCGGTTGCAATGGCAGCACATCCTCCAAACAGTTTCTGGAGGGTTGACTGAGGTGCTAGGACGATACCCAGAGGTATTCCAGCCTGGTTTGGGGAAAATAAAAGGGGCCGTAGCCCGTATCCAAGTTGAACCAGGAGCCACGCCGCGCTATTTCCGGGCGCGCCCAGTGCCTTACGCTTTGCTCGAGAAGGTAGAAGGGGAGCTCACTCGTTTGGAGAGTTTGGGTATTATCAGGCCCGTCCGTTTTGCTGACTGGGCAGCACCAATTGTACCAGTAATGAAGCCAGATGCCACAGTTCGCTTGTGTGGCGACTATAAACTTACAGCGAATACAGTTTCCCGACTCGATCGATACCCAATGCCTCGCATAGAGGATCTCTACGCGAAACTTGCAGGTGGACTCTCATTCACAAAATTAGATATGAGTCACGCCTACCTGCAGTTGGAGCTGGACCCTGCCTCCCGACCATATGTAACAATTAACACACACCGGGGCCTGTATGAATATACACGGTTGCCCTTTGGAGTATCCACTGCCTGCGCAATTTTTCAACGTGTTATGGAGAGCATTTTGAGAGGTTTACCGCGTGTGGCTGTCTACCTAGATGACGTGTTGAATACAGGGACTTCGGAGCAAGAGCATTTGGAAAACCTGGAGGCTGTCCTTAGACGCCTTTCGGAGGCTGGAGTCCGTTTACGTCACATAAAGTGCGTATTTCAGGCAAAAGAAGTAGTCTACCTAGGTTATCGGGTGGACCGCGAGTGTCTGCACCCCGTCGCAGAGAAGGTGCGTGCAATTCAACATGCCCCCACCCCGACTGACACTTCGCATCTTCGTTCTTTTCTCGGTCTCGTAAACTATTACGGGAAGTTCCTCCCCAATCTGGCAACTACGCTGGCCCCCTTGCACCTGCTGCTAAAGAAAAATCACACCTGGGTTTGGGGTCAGCCGCAAGAAACCGCTTTCCGGCGGGTAAAACAACAATTGTCGTCGTCTGGGTTACTAACCCACTATGATCCGGGAAAGCCTTTGCTCGTCACATGTGATGCATCCCCGTATGGTATTGGGGCTGTCCTGTCCCACAAGATGGAGAACGGGGCCGAGCGACCAATAGCTTTCGCCTCCCACACATTGACTGCAGCGGAGAAAAAGTACGCGCAGATCGAGAAGGAGGGCCTGGCAATGGTTTTCGCGGTGAAACGCTTCCACCAGTATGTGTATGGCCGCCATTTCACTATCGTGACTGATCATAAGCCCCTGCTGGCACTCTTCAGAGAGGATAAGCCAATACCGCCCATTGCTTCTGCACGGATCCAGCGCTGGGCTTTGTTGCTTGCTGCATATGAGTATTCTCTGGAGCACAAACCAGGTACGCAGATAGCAAATGCCGACGCACTGAGCCGATTGCCTTTACCGACCGGCCCCATGTCGACCCCCACGACCGGTGAGGTGGTTGCAACCTTAAATTTTATGGACACCTTGCCTGTCACGGCATCACAGATCCGTGAGTGGACCCAGACGGAGCCAGTCTTGTCAAAGGTTCGGCACATAGTCCTGTATGGTGGGCAGCATAGACAGCTCCCAGGCGAGTTGCAGGCATTTTCCTCCAAGCTGTCAGAGTTCAGCGTGGAAGACGGCATCCTCTTGTGGGGGACGCGTGTGATTGTCCCGGAAAAAGGCCAGGAGCTGATATTATCAGACTTGCACAATGGGCATCCGGGCGTGACCAAGATGAAAATGTTGGCCCGGAGTTATGTCTGGTGGCCAGGCCTCGACACCGACATTGAGAAGGTGGCCCAAAACTGCTCCATTTGCCAGGAGCATCAGACGCTTCCGCCGGCCGCGCCCCTACATCACTGGGAATGGCCAGGGCGGCCTTGGGCACGCTTATATGCAGATTTCGCAGGCCCTTTTCAGGGATCCATGTTCCTTCTACTAATTGACGCCCAGTCCAAATGGCTGGAGGGGACAACGTCCTGCGCAACAATTGAAAAGATGCGTTTATCATTTAGTACACATGGCCTCCCCGAGGTTCTGGTCACGGACAATGGCACTCCATTCACGAGTGAGGAGTTTGCTAGGTTTACAAAGATGAACGGCATCCGCCATAGCCGCACTGCCCCTTACCACCTGGCTTCAAATGGGTTGGCAGAGCGTGCAGTGCAAACATTCAAAAGAGGCCTAAAGAAGCAGTCTTCCGGATCAATGGACACGAGACTGGCTCGCTTTTTGTTTACGTACAGGACCACCCCCCATGCAGTGACTGGGGTAGCTCCCGCAGAACTCCTAATGGGCCGAAGACTTCGCACCCGCCTTAGTATGGTCTTCCCGGACATTGGCGCAAAAGTACGCCGCACACAAGAACGGCAGGGACAGGGATTGTCTCGGCATCGTCCGATTCGGCAGTTTGCGCCCGGTGACCCAGTATTCGTGCGGAATTTTGCTGGTGGTGCCCAATGGGTTCCTGGTGTAATCTTTCGCCAAATGGGCCCTATATCTTACCAAGTGCAAGCCCAGGGTCGTCTCCAGCGAAAACATGTAGACCACGTCCGGTCCAGAAGATCATCCCTTCAAAAGATTCCCCGCCCCCGGAGCTCAGTTCAACAGCCGCAAAGACCAGAGACAAGGGAAGGTAGTCCTCAAAATCTTCTACTGGTGCCTCACTCGAAGCCTGCGCAGGTCGTTACGGGACCGAATGGAGACAGAGACGCTGACATGACGGAGGCAGCAGACTCTGACTCCGAGATGGAGACACAGGATGAATCAGAGGGGGAATCCTCGGGTCCACAGGCCGTGGATGTACAACCGCACCGTTCATCACGGAAGCGCCGGTCTCCGTCTCGTTATACGCCGCCTGATCCAGTGTCGCGTGCAAATGGCGTCCGGCCTGCGGCCAAACGAGTTCGACGCCTTCCTTCGCCAGGGTCTTAGGTGGATTCCTTGGACTTTGGGGGGAGGGATGTTATAACCTGCCTACTTACAATTGGCTGGGGACTAATGACTATCCCACAATCCTATGGGAGTATGAACTTCCCCAATGAGGGGGGGCGGAGAAACTCCTAGTATAAATAAGCTGGCCAGTTCAGGAACCAGCAGGAAGGAGAAGGTAGCAAGGGAAGTTACTGCTACTGTTATGTATATACTGTTACAGTAAATAAACGTTATTATTTTGTATCCTTAAAACTCGTGCTGGATTCTTCGTGGCCCTTACAAAAGTAATAAAACAGAGTTGTACCATCTGCAACCGTGTTGGTTCGTCTGTATAGCGGAACACCCAACACGACAGAACTTTTCAAGTGTTTTTGAGATGAGGCGTCAAAATGCAATTACCTGTTTTAAAGCAATGACTGCAGCAGATGTCTCTGGAATATACAGCCAGCAGCGTACTTCAAGGAACTTTTTAACCAAGCAGGCGTGGTGAGCCGGGGTCTCTCGTCATTTACTGGCCACATTGTAATGCACTGACGTTTGGGTGCAGTGTGGCCGGTGGATCGCGTCCCAAGACAATGCTGTACTGAAACAGGCTGGTGCTGTTTGTCCTATCTGTCACTCTCTCTCTCTCTCTCTCTCTATGAAGCATTGCGCCCAGATTTACAAAGTAACCACCCTGAGAAGAGAAATCTATTGTCAAACAAGACCTTGAGGGATTAAAAAGTGGATAGCTGCTCCATATAACTACAACCCAGGAAGAAAGCTGACAAAAATGGCTGCAATGTGGAATTATTGCATTGAGATCAGCCAAAGAACAGCTAACCACAAAGCCTTTTATTTCATCCACTTCACAAACTGTAAAAAAAAACTAAAATCTATCCTCTTGTTCTGCCATCTGTACTAGTGTGTCTGGGGAGCCAGGCAAATGTGTATGACATGTGAATGGTGGCTGCGATTTACCTTGTTTTTAAAATTCAGGAGGTAGTTTCAATAAACGTATTGGCAAAGCACATCCTCTCAAATTCACAAAAAGAACCTTTTACAGTCAGATCAGGCCATGGAGAACAGGGGAGTCGTTTTACCCCTCCTCACTTGGTAATAATAGAAAGCTGAGGGCTCGAATCAGGATTGGTTGCACAGATATCCAAGGGAATTGGAGCTGGGAAGGTAAATTGTTGCTGAGGAGCAATTTTGAAACAAACTGTTTTACAGGTATTCTTGGTTTTACAATATTCTAGTGCTAGAATGCCCACATTCAACTTTGCTCACTTTATGGAACAGATGGGGATTGTTATAACCTGCTGGGATCCTATTGGCTGGGGGAAATTGGTTACCCCATGTTTTATTTCAGGGCCCAATCAACTAAATAGAACAACTGAAATTAACTGATGGATAAATTAAAAGGGGAAGCTCCGAAAAGCCAAATGGAGCACAGCCCAAAAAAGAACAATGAAGAACGGAAACTTAAAAACATTAAATCAAACTGCGAAAACTGGGGTCGATGAAATAGTCCAACCCCTGCGGTGCCCACCGAGCATGGAAGACCTCGCGTGGACACCACATGCTCCTTCTCCAGGGTCATCCAGATGCAAATAAAGCTGCGGAAGAGGAGCAGACAGTCCGGTCGGATAACCACCTTGGTCGCCCGCTGCCTGGACCTGTTTATGTAGTTACCCCATGTTCCTTGGGGAATATGATCTCCCCCAATGAGGTGAGAGGGGCACAGGGAAATCATTAGCAGTGCAGCTATATAAATAGAGCTGGCCTTTGTACATATTGTTGTTAATAAAGTTACTTTCTATTTGACTCTACAAACTCGTGCTGGATTCTTCATGGCCCCCATAAAAGGATTACTTTTGATAATTTAAAGTTCTGCCCTTCAAGCAATAAAAAAAGTGTAGCTAAGGAGTTAGAAAACCTGGCTTGGAATTTTACACTGCATCCTGGCGGGGTGGCCAGGCTGAAAAATGCAGCAAGCCGTTCAAAGGTCTATTGACCTCAGCGGGACTGGAAATTTCCACCAGTGGAAGGGGGCGTAAAATTCCGCTCCTGAAATTTTGAAACTCCTGGTCAGACAATTGGATTTTGATCCCGAAAAAATTGCGACAGACAGCCTAGATTTAATGAAATTACTGCAAGAACAGAAATAGCGAGAGCTAGAATTCCAAACTATGGATAGAGAGAGAATAGAAAGATAAAGAAAGAGAGATGAGAGAAAAACAGAAAGCGATGGAGAGAGCGAGGAAAGAGAGAAATGGTGTGCTTTCCAAAGGGAGAATCTTAGATTCATAGAATTATAGAATGATGAGAATGTTTGAACTGCATAGGGGCAGGTCCCCTCTGCCAGCTGAAGGTCTGAGTGCCACGTTATTCAAGATTGCTCATATAATCCCGATGTTTGATGAGGAATAGATGGAAACCTTCTTCGTCTTTTCTGAGAGAGTAACTCAATAAGTAAGGTGACCAATATAAAGCTGTGGCTGCAGTGCAAACTCACAGGCAAGCCTCTCAAATTTTACACCCTGATGGCTGGACATGTTGGTCTATGAAAAGCCCAATCTAGAAGCCAGTTTTTTGACTGGCCACATCTCCACAAAGATTTGCTGGGGTTCTTCAAAATCTGTCACACCTGTCAGATAGTGGAGAAACCCCAGGCTACAATTAAACCCTGATTTCTATGGTTATGATTCCTATAACCACCTTTGGGGAACTCTTCAGGGAGGTGCTAACGGATTGTGTGGGACCCTGCCAAAAACAAAAGGAGGCTACCAATGTATTCTTTCTATTATGGATCTGTCTACCTGATTCCTAGAGGCCATTCCCCTGAGAACCATCTCTGCCAAGGTAGTGTTGGAGCGATTAGGCATTCCTTTACCCAACACGCAGAAAAGCCACCGGTAAACTGGGTGTTACCCGGCTAAAGTCCTCAGCACATCACCCACAGTCACAAGGAGCATTAGAATGGCACCACCAGACCCTTAAACAATGGTCAGGGATGAAAATAACTGTTTTTCTCTCAGAGAGCTGTGAGTCTTGAAACTCCCTTCCTCAAAAGACAGTGGGAGCGGAGTTTTTGAATGTTATCAAGACTTAGGTACATAGATTTTTGATAAACAAGGGTGACAGGTTATCTAGGGTTGCCAGAGGCTACAGTCAGATCAACCATGATCTTATTGAATGGTAGAGAAGACTCAAAGGATCGGATAGCCTAATCCTGTTTCGAATTTATATGTTCGTAAATCCAGATGGGTTATTCCAGTGACACGTTATGCCATTTATGTGTTGTGGGGGGCGGAGGTCAGGGGGTGAAGGTCAGGGGTTCAGAAGTTGGGGGTTGGGTGTCTGAGAGGTTGGGCGTGTAGGAAGGTCAGGCATTGGGGGTCAGAGGTCAGTGGATGTAGATGTCGGTGAAGGAGGTCACGGGTGTGGGGTGGTTTGGAGGTCGGGTGTGTGGGGGGATTAGAAGTCAGGTGTTAGGAGATTGGTGGTCGGGAGGGGTGAGGGATTGAAGATTGGGGATAGGTGGTTAGCACTGCTGCCTCACAGCTCCAGGGTCCTGGGTTCAATTCTGGCCTTGGGTGACTGTCTGTGTGGAGTTTGTACTTTCTCCCCGTGTCTGTGTGGGTTTCCTCCGGGTGCTCCGGTTTCCTCCCACAGTCCAAAGATGTGCAGGTTAGGTGGGTTGGCCATGCAAAATTTGCCCCTTAGTGTCCAAAAGATTAGATGGGGGTATGGGGATAAAGTGGACACATGGGCTTAAGTAGTGTGCTCTTTCAGTGGGTCGGTGCAGACTCGATGGGCCAAATGGCCTCCTTCTGCACTGTAAATTCCATTAGTAATACGGTTATTTTTTTCAGCAGTACAACAGCTTTTACTGATGCTAAATTTTTAACAGAATTTAAATCTCCCAATTGTCACGGTGGGATTTGAACTCATATATTCTTGATTCATTACTTTATGCTGCCAGTCCAATAACACTCTTATGGAACTCTTGTCATGAATTGTCAGCTGTCCAATATTTCACTTTTATCAGTGAAGACTTCAGGTCACATGTAATGCTAATTTTTATACCTTTTGCACGTGGAGTGCTTTGGCGGTCATTACTACATATGTTTCGGCAAAAAATGTTCTCACAATTGTGGTTTCAACGGACAATTTGTAACAAATTTAATGTAATATCCATCTCATAAACATTACAGTAAAGGTAAGTAAAGGAGAGATAAAGGAATCAAACCATATGTTGAGAAAGTGAAAAAATATAAGGTGGAAGGAGGCTTGTGTGGAGTATAAACAAAGGTATAGACCTGTTCAGCCAATTTGTCATGTCTCTGTATTGTAAAATTCTATGCAATAAATCGACAAACAAATGAAATCAAGATTTGACAAAGCTCATTGAACGTATTTAGATCTGGGCCCAAAGAATTATAAATGAAGTGGTCATGTACCATACCAAGACCTTTTAAAGATCTGGGGCGAAATTCTCCCCCAACGGCGCGATGTCCGCCGACTGGCGCCAAACACGGCGCCAATCAGACGGGCATCGCGCCGGCCCAAAGGTGCGAAATGCTCCGCATCTTTGGCGGCCTAGCCCCAACATTGAAGGGCTAGGCCGACGCTGGTGGGATTTCCGCCCCGCCAGCTGGCGGAAATGGCGTTTGTTGCCCCGCCAGCTGGCGCGGAAATGCGGCGCATGCGCGGGAGCGTCAGCAGCCGCTGACAGTTTCCCAGCGCATGCGCGGGAGCGTCAGTGGCCGCTGTCAGTTTCCCGTGCATGCGCAGTGGGGACAGTCACTTCCGTCTCCGCCATGGTGGAGGCCGTAGCGGAGGCGGAAGGGAAAGAGTGCCCCCACGGCACAGGCCCGCCCGCGGATCGGTGGGCCCCAATCGCGGGCCAGGCCACCGTGGGGGCACCCCCCTGGGTCAGATCGCCCCGCGACCCCCCCCCCCAGGACCCCGGAGCCCGCCCACGCCGCCTGGTCCCGCCGGTAAATACCAGGTTTGATTTACGCCGGCGGGACAGGCAATATCTGGGCGGGACTTCGGCCCATTCGGGCCGGAGAATCCAGCGGGGGGTCCCGCCAACCGGCGCGGCCCGATTCCCGCCCCCGCCCAATCTCTGGTACCGGAGACTTCGGCGGGGGCGGGGGCGGGATTCACGGCGGCCTACGGCCATTCTCCGACCCGGCGGGGGGTCGGAGAATGACGCCCAAGTTCCGGAAAATGAAAAACATTGACTGACAGGAGCATGCATCATAATGTATTTGCAGCACAGAAACAGGGCATTCTATGTAAAAGGTCCATGCGCCACATGAGCTTCCTCCCATTGTACTTAATCTAAACCCATCAACATATCGTTATGGAACAGAACCTAACATTGTGAGCTTAAAAACAACTTAGGGTAGAATCTTCTGTTTTTTTGACTGAGTGTAAGTTTCAATGAGAAAACCGGTGTGTATATCTCCAGCTGCACAGTCGGATTTCCTCCCCCGATTCCCTAGAACTCTGTGCAGAGAAAATCTGGTGATGTGGTTTCCGCCATCACTCTGGCGGGCCGGTGCGCGGTTTAATAGAGCCAGTTACGTCGATTCCACAGAGTTTGGAGTGCCATCTTTAAATGGGACCCCGATCTTTGTTAAAAGGAAAGTCCCCCCAACAACAGATATGGGGGATCCCCCAACAAGCATCGAGGCAATATCCCCTGTTATATTGCGATAGGTCATATATCATTACTGTCTTAATCAAGCCGAGTTGTAAAATGATAATCATAATCTTCCAGTAAACTAATCTCGTGAGTTCTTTTTACTTAATACTAAACTAGTAAAACAAATGAACAACTGTAGAATAATAACGATTAAATAAGTAGATATAAAACTATGACAACTAATAACTTCTTCTCTGTAGCTTTCTCACTTCTGTTCTCCCTGCAATCCTGGACACGATCCTCGATGAAAGAGCGGGTAAACATTTATATAGGTCCTGATAGTGAGGCCAACTAGTGTTCATTTGCCTGTACTTGCTTAACACAGTCTGGTCATGTATTATTAAATACAGAGATCACTACACCCCTTCTATATAAGCATTGGGAAATACCCCCCCCCCCCCCCCCGACACACACACATGCACACGCACACAAGCATCGGAGCAACCCCACACATAAGGGAACACCGTGATGGGGCTATTGATTTTGGGTTGTTAAGGTAAAAGATATAAAAAGTGAAATCTTGTCCATTTTTTTTTCATTTTGTTTGTTCGGTAAAATTTATTTATTTTTATTAATTAAACATCTAGCTATGAATGACAGCCCATGACCACAGCAAAAGCAGTTAAGTGCTTTCTGTTGAGAATAAAAGGAAATTAAAGCAATTAACTCTGAGATGTTTAAAAACGTTGTGGTTAGTTTCACAGCAGGGTACTTGAGATCCATTCAAATGTGAAGAGAAATGAAAATCCAGGTATCTGGCTGTCTGGAAGCCAACAATTACAGGCTACCAAAAGCATGAAGTGAATAGAAACATTGCCGATCAAAGAATCTGAGGGGAATTAAAGCCTTGTGATGTGGTTTTGGCTTTCATAGATAAATAGAAAATAGAAGCAGGAGGTGGTGATTCGGCCCTTCGAGCCTGTTCCACCGTTCATTATGATCATGATGATCATGATTGATCATCAAGTTAAATACCCTGATATAGCCTTCCCCCATAACCCTTTAGCCCCAAGAGCTATATCTAACTCCTTCTTGAAATCGTGTAACGTTTTGATCTCAACTACTTTCTAAGGTAGTGAATTCCACAGGTTCACCGCTCACTGGGTGAAGAAGTTTCTCTTCACCTCAGTCCTGGAAGGTTTACCCTTATCCTCAAACTATGACCCCTAGTTCTGGACTCCCCCACCATCGTGAACATTCTTTCTGAATCTACCCTATCTAAACCTGTTAGAATGTTATTACTTTCTATGAGATCCCCTTTCCCTCTTCTAAACCCCAATGAATATAATCCTAACTAACTTAGTGTCTCCTCATATGACAATCCCGCCATCCCAAGAATCAGCCTGGTAAACCTTAACTGCACTCCCTCCATAGCAAGAACATCCTTCCTCAGTTAAGACACTAAAACTGCACACAATACTCCAGGTGTGGCCTCATCAATACCCTATACAATTGCAGTTAAACATCTCTATTCCAATACTCAAATCCTCTTACTATGAAGGCCAACATACCATTTGCCTTCTTAACTGCCTGATATACCTGCGCTTAATTTCCGCAACTGATGCATGAGGACAGCAACATCTCACTGAATATCCACCTCTCTCAATTCACACCCATTCAAACAATAATCTGCCTTCCTATTTTTGCTACCGAAGCAGATATAAAGGCCTTCTGAAAGACTAAGTAAATCACATCCATCGGTTCTCCCTGATCAACTCCACTGGTCATATCTTCAAAGAATTCTTGTAGATTTGTCAAGCATGATTTTCGTTTTGTAAATCCATGCTGACTTTGTCTGATGATGGATTCTAGCAATTTCCCTACTACTGATGTTCAATTCACTGGTCCAAAGTTCCCTGTTTTCTCTCCACCTTCCTTTTTGAATAGTGAGGTTATATTAGCTACCCTCCAATCCATTCAAAGAATTTTGGAAGATGACCACCAATGCTTCTACTATTTCTAGGACCACTTCCTTAAGTACTCTGGGATGAAGATTATCAGGCCCTGGAGATTTATCCACCCTCAGCCCTCTTAATTTTTGCAAAACCATTTCTCTACTAATACAAATTTCCTTCAGCTCCACACTCAAACTTGTGTTACTCAGAACTTCCGGTACATTATTTGTGTATTCCTTTGTGAAATCAGAAGCAAAGTACGAATTTAGTTCCTCAGCCATTTCTTTGTTCCCTTTAAGAATTCCCCCAGTTTCTGACTGCAAGGGGCCTACATTCGTTTTCATCAATCTTTTTTCTCTTTACATACCTATAAAACTTTTACAGTACGTTTTTATATTCCCCACTAGCTTAATTTCATATTGTCTCTTCCCCTTGTTAATCAATCCCTTGGTCCACCTTTGCTGTATTTTAAACTGATCCCAACCTCAGATCTATTGTTTTTTCTTGATAATTTGTTTGCCTCTTCTTTGTATCTAATACTATCTCTAATTTCCCTTGTAAGCTATGTGGCCACAGTTCCCTTTCTACTCTTGCGGCAAATAGGAATAAACAACTTTTGGAGTTCACCAATTAGTTCCTTGAATGACTGCCATTGACTGTCCACTGTCCGTCCTTTCAGTAATGTTTCCCAGTCCATGATAGCCAACTCATATCTCAGTAATTTACATTAAGTTACAGCTTTCTAGACATCTGTCTGAGGCAGCGGGTGTAAGACATAGATGAGTGAAAAAGCAATGTTTTTTTTCACTGTTTCTGTTTGAACTGCTCTCTAACTTCCAGGCAGGGGTGTCTGATGGGGTGGGGTTCTGTGCCATGGGTGGGGAGCTCTTTGATATGGGGGTTTCCCAATTATGGGGGGTCCTCTGATAAGACCAATAGACCATGATATGGGGGGGTTCCCTCTTATGGGTGGTTCCCTGTTATAAGGAGGTCTCTGGTGGGGGTATCAGATGGCAGTGTCGAGTGGGGGCCTCTGGTGGGACGACTGGTGGGGGTCTCTGGTGGGACGCCTCTGTTGGGAGTCTGTTGCGAGGGTATAGTGGAGGGAATGTGGTATGTCGTATAGGGCCAGGAGTGGGCAGGATTTGCATTGTGGGGGGAAGGGGAGACTTCCAATTGTTCTGGGGGGGGGCACCTAACTTAAATACTTAACCCTTTGGCACACCACGTGGTCCACTGTGTCAGGGCTATGCTGGGAAATACTTCCAGCAATCCACCCCTTCATGAAATCCGGTCCGAGAATCACGAAGGCATGGAGAATCTGGTGCCCAGCCCGTTAATAGGATGTAAATGGGTAATTTTGACCGGCATGGGGTTGAGAACCTCAATGCTGCCGCCAGCGAGGTACCGGAGCATCGGAAACGGTGTGCTGATCCTTTTTTCTCCAATGCTGGATTATCCTCTGCATTGGCAACTCTAGTATCTGTGGCGGGTGGAGAGAACCCAGCCCCAGAAGTCCACAGGCAAAAATTTTAAAATTTGACAAGCAACTATGGCGAGCCCGACGTAGAATCTGCTTGAGAGGAGGAAATGGTGTTTGATAGATGGTGTAAGTCGATGAAGGTTGTACAAGACTTTGAAAGCATTATGGGAGTGATTCAGATGAAATAATTCAAAAATAGTGTCCCTTCGAAAATAAGGTGGTGGCATGTGATTACAGATCGACTCACCAGAATATTTGTAACAGGCCCCAATTCTGAAACATCCTCTGTTGAGGAAGCTGGCACTGCTGCCTCACAGCGCCATGACATGGCTTCAATTCTGGCCTTGGATGACCATCTGTGTGGAGTTTGCACTTTCTCCCCGTGTCTGCGTGGGTTTCCTCCGGGTGCTCCGGTTTCCTCCCACAATCCAAAGATGTGCAGGTTAGGTGGATTGGCCATGCTAAATTGCCCTTAGTGTCGGTAGCATGGTAGCACAGTAGTATAGTGGTTAGCATAATTGCTTCACAGCTCCAGGGTCCCAGGTTCGATTCCCGGTTTGGGTCACTGCCTGTGCAGAATCTGCACGTTCTCCCCATGAGTGCATGGGTTTCCCCCGGGTGCTCGGGTTTCCTCCCACAGTCCAAAGATGTGCAGGTTAGATGGATTGGCCATGCTAAATTGACCTTAGTATTCAAAATTGCCCTTAGTGTTGGGTGGGGTTACTGGGTTACGGGGATCGGGTGGAGGTGTGGGCTTGGGTAGGGTGTTCTTTCCATGAGCCAGTGCAGACTCGATGGGCCGAATGGCCTCCTTCTGCACTGTAAAGTCTATGAAATCTATTTGCAGGTTCAATGGATTGGCCATACTAAATTGCCCCTTACTGTCCAAAAGGTTAGGTGCGATTATGGGGTTGTGGGGATAAGGTGGGGGATTGGTCCGAGGTTAGGGTGATCTTTCGGAGGGTGAGTGCAGATTTGATGGGCTGAATGGCCTTCTCCTGCACTGTAGGAATTCTGTGGTTCTATGGAAAAGCTAAAGACACAAACATGCCTCAGGGTATTAAAAAACAAATTCCAGAGAACAAGCTCGTTTTGAGGGGATCGTAATTGAGTTCAGGCAACGAGCACATATCTCCCATGGATCTCTGCAGCCTTCCAGAAGTAGGTTTTCATTCTATACATTGGAAATGGTTTTCAACGCAAGTCAATGGTCGAAAGCAATTGTATAACGTCTATGCAATGTCTCGTAAGAAAAACGTTGTTTTCCATTGTTGTTGAAAGGTTGTTGCACTTAAAAGCTTCCTATCAGGTAGTTCTTATTTTTGGATTAAAGGTTTTAAAGAAAATCTGAAATAAAGATTGAATGATACAAGGTTGGGGTGGGCGGGGGTGCTAGAACTCCATTTTAACATTCTCTGTGCTAGAATTTAAACAGGCACTGACTGGCAGGAGTGTCATAGGGGCAGCACGGTGGCGCAGTTGGTTAGCACTGCGGCCTCACGGCGTCGAGGTCCCAGGTTCGATCCCGGCTCTGGGTCACTATGTGGAGGTTGCACATTCTCCCTGTATTTGAGTGGGTTTCGCCCCCACAACCCAAAAATGTGTAGGGTAGGTGGATTGGTCACGCTAAATTGCCCCCTTAATTGGAAGAAATGAATTGGGTACTTAAATGTAATTAAAAAACTCTGTCATAAATTAAATCAATTTGGGCAACATCAATAAAATGACTGGGGCCAGCCCTGGGTCACTGTCCGCATGGAATCTGCACATCCTCCCCGTGTTTGTGTGGGTTTCAGTCCCACGACCCAAAGATGTGCAGATTAGGTGGATTGGCCATGCTAAATTGCCCCTGAATTGGCAAAAAATTATAATTGGGTACTCTAAATTTAAAAAAAAAAGCTGCTAAAAAAAATAAAATAAAATTACTGGTGGGCAAAGGACCATCACTCAAAAGTGCCCATAATTAAGCACAAATAGGCATTAACTAGCAGTCTCAATCAGACAGACCACTCGGATGACTGGTGAAGAGGAAGCTGATTTAGAAGCACTCAAAAATAATCCCGCAGATGGTAGCTTCAGACTGTTGGCTCTTCAGTCATGCACACACACCAAATGTCTGACACTTAGATTCATTTTTTCCTGATCCAAGCTAAATTAGCAGTTACTTTCAGAAAGGCCCAAAACAGGTGGTGGATGTGCAAAATTAAATCAAAAAAATGGATTTGTGCAGTTGGGCACAGCTTTCCTCCTTACATTTTTCGGATTTATTTGATCTAAAAGGAGAACACAATGGCCGTGATTCAGTGACCACGGTGTACCCAGCGCAGATCAAAAGAAAAAGCATGGATGCATGTTTTGTGCCGTTATCCTTGCGGGCGGGGCGTGTTTGAGGTGAGAAGCCCAGCTGTACAGAGAATAGAACATAGAATTCCTACAGGGCAGAAGGAGGCCATTTGGCCCATTGAGTCTGCACCGATCCTCCGAAATAGCACCCCACCTAGACCCACACACCAGCCCTATCCCTGTAATCACACCTAACTGCACATATTTCGATACTAAGGGCAATTTGGCATGGCTAATCCACCTAACCTGCACATCTTTTGGACTATGGGAGGAAACCAGAACACCCGGAGGAAACCCATACAGCCGCCAGGAGAATGTGCAAGCTCCACACAGTCACCCAAGGCTGGAATTGAACCCGGGGTCCCTGGCACTGAGAGGCAGCAGCGTTAACCACTGTGCCACCATGTCGCCCGAAAGAAAGGGCACGCCCATCGCAAAGTAAAAGTAACCGACACCCCGTCATAGATATATAGTAGCATAGAAAATAGAAGCACGAGGAGGCCATTGTGCCCTTCGAGCCTGCTTCATCATTCATGGCTGATCATCACCTACAGAGTGGGGACCCCGCCCCCCAACAATGGGGTTCCCTGGAAGCCCATCCCCTGGAGGTCCCGCCCACTGGCTCAACCCCATGTCAAGCTGGCACTGCCAAGGTGCCAGAGCATTGCCCAGCCATCTACCTCAATACCTGGTGGCTATACTCACCTCTGAGCCCCCAACATGATCATCATCACCATGTTTCATTTTTTGAAAACCAGTAGTAATTTACACTGGCGAGGGAGGAAAATCTGACGACCTCATAAGCACCGACGTTAAGCCATTTAAGCATATTTAAACACATTTAAATTTGTGACAATCAGGTTCACATCTCTTCTGGGTGTGAACCAGATTATGACACTGGCGGGGGCCGGGGATGATCTCAAACTGAGATCTGGCAACCGCAAATTCCATGATGACCTCTGGCGAGATTTATCGGCCATAAAGGGATTTAGTGACTCAGTGCTGCCAGGTCCTCTGGGGGGAAGTTTTAAAAGCAGCACCCTGAAGGCTGCCATGCATGGAGGAACTGTGTCAGAGAGCTGGTGTCATCTTTAAAGGGACAGGAAACTGTGCAGGGAAGTGGCTGGGGCACTGGGAATGTCTTCAGGTCTTGAGACCCATGCCAAACTTGGTGGAAATGACCGAAGCCAATTACATCCAGTTTTTCGGATGACAGCCTGTGGGTGCTATTGGAGGTTGTAAGTGAATGCCAGTACATATTATTGCCTTGGGACAGAAAGAGGAGGCCTCCACACTTAACTAGACAGAGGAGGCATCTCTGATCAGCAGCTGTGATGTAGGACGAAGAGCCTGGATGTAGTGTAGATAGGGGTTCAATAGTTTTCTGCCAGGGTGAATATTGAGTCCCCAAGTAGTTGCAAAGAGAATTGTTCATTTGTGAATACACTTTTTGGGGCTCTTAGGTGTGAAGCCTCGAGCTTGATTGGCATAACTTCCTGTGTATTTATAAACTGCCTTCCATTTATGGAAGGGAGATAGAATCACAGAGTCATAGAATTTACAGTGCAGAAGGAGGCCATTCGGCCCATCGAGTCTGCACTGGCTCTTGGAAAGAGCACCTTACTTAAGCCCACAATGTAATCTGCACCTAAACCTGTCACTTTGGGAGGAGCATTGTATGTTCTGGCATGTACAGGGTGGACTAACAAATGTACAAATTCACTTACAGGCACATATGTGGGAATGACCATTCCAGAACAGACAGGAGTCCACACTAAGAAGGACACGTCACACTCGCTTGAGGAGCTGGTGGAGGCAGAGAGTCCACTGGGCACCAGAAATCAGCAGGTTGCTGGGACCCGGACAAAGTGATAACAAGACAGATGATGGAGCCTCTCGAGCGGTCTAAAAGGTGACAAGTGCTGGGTGTCCAGTGAAATGGATGTGAAGATCTGGCAGAGATCCCTGAGGGTCTGTGCGCCATGGTCTCTGTATTGGAGAGGTAACTCCAGGAACTCAACCAGGAATTTAAGGGCTTGCGTTTAGGCCTAAAGCCCATACACTGGCAGCAACTGCCGCAGGTCACTGCCAATCTGAGAGATGGATGAGGCATGTGCTGATATTCCATTCATCCCTAGCGAGTGTTAGCGGAAAAATAATGTACATATTCATGAAAAGATGTCATAGGTTAAAAGCAGCACAAGGGGAGTGGAAAACCGATAGGCAAAGGCTTAACTTGTTGAATCAGCCAGAAACCTTAATCATAGAATTTACAGTGCAGAAGGAGACCATTCAGCCCATCGAGTCTGCACCGGCTCTTGGAAAGAGCACCCTACCCAAGGTCAACACCGCCACCCTATCCCCATAACCCAGTAACCCCACCCAACACTAAGGGCAATTTTGGACACTAAAGGCAATTTATCATGGCCAATCCACCTAACCCGCACATCTTTGGACTGTGGGAGGAAACCGGAGTACCCGGAGGAAACCCACGCACACACGGGGAGGATGTGCAGACTCCGCACAGACAGTGACCCAAGCCAGAATCGAACCTGGGACCCTGGAGCTGTGAAGCAATTGTGCTATCCACAAGGCTACCGTGCTGCCCCTTAAGGTTAAGAAACCTGCACTCAGGATAATTTAATCATCTTACAGGACATTATAATAATAATGGGGAACCCACGTCACAAAACTATGGCCCCAGCTTGTCTGCGAGAGATTCATTGTTCTACCCAGAGCAGGGATCACAAAGCCCATTAACGCCTCATCAAGGATTAACGGCATTATTTCAGGTTGAGGGGAAACATTCTGGCAAATGGTAAAACCATTGTATGAGTAAATCGGTTTCCCATTAAAGGGGCTCAAGAGACATCTTTACTGATCGGATTGTATTGTATGAAATTAATCGATGACGTCAATGCTTATCTGTAACTGTGAACGAACTTGAAATATATGCATGGAAATCCCTGTAAGTTTCAGAACAGGATGATGGTAGCTAAAGGTAGCAGCAGCTTCTAGTTCTCCTATGTGCACACAGCCATTTTTCGAATCAACAAAGTTATACCAACACCACGTGGTCGCAAACGGACTCTGAGCATTTCTTCCCTCCAACAGGAGCAAACCTCATTTGGTGGGTGACCAGCACCCTGTATCTGGGGGCTCCTCTCAGGGTGTTCCTGATGATGGGAGCAAGTCTTCTACACTTTTGCCAGTGGCTGTCACATTTAAGGAGACCGTGGTGACTGAAGATTGCCCAGATATGCTGCTGGACCCTTCTGCCCAGTTAGGGCCCAGGCAGGTCCCAGCAACCAGACCAAAGTCATTGGGTGCAAGTCAGTGACCCTGTTGCGCCCATTGCGGATCCAGGCACAATGGGCGGATCATGAGTAAGCCCCAAATCGGGCTGCATGCGGGGCCAATCCCGATACTGACTCGCTCCGCCTGGCACAATCTGAATCTCATACTCGCTGGGCGTGATCCAAATCTAAATATTTAAATACTCAGACGCTGGATTCACCCAGTGTCTGGAGCTCACCGGTTGCGCCTGGGAGACATCACCAGAGTGCCGTTTAGTACTGGTCCACACAAACATGGACCAGGCGTGATGGCATCTGGGGGCTCTCTCAGGCCATTGGAGATCCTCCAGTGGACGGGGACTGGGCAAGGCAACACCCTGGCACTCCCACTGGCACCTGGACACATTGGCACTGCCCAGGTGCATGTGTGGCACTGAGGCACTGCCATGGTGTCTGGGGCACTGCCAGGCTGGCAGTGTCAGGGTGCCAGGTTGCAGTGCCGTAGCTGGGGGGAAAGGCTTGACAAGTAGGGGGGGTAAAGGGGGTTTCCCGGGGGCCACCCAAGGTTGGGCAGTGAGGGGAGGTCCAAAACGGGGAGGGGGGGGGACCTGAAGATTGAGGGGGGGGGAAAGAGGGGGGGGAGGGAAAGAGCTCAAGGCTGCTGGACAAAATGGTGCCTGATCTGTGAGGGCACTTTTCTAAAGGAAATCATTCAAAATGCTGCCTTGGTGGGGAGAAACGTCCAGAGGCCAAAACAAATGGCGAAGTGCTGTTGGGCAGCGAGATGTTTCTCTGTGCTGCAGCCATTGAGAAACACCCCGCTAAATGTCCTGTCCAGCGGACTTCAACTTCAGTCCTCTGAATCACGCCCATCAAGGCCGATGAAGCATCTTTATCAGCAGCTTGTCTCCAATACAGCTACTGGTGAAGGGGAAGAACCTAGATGCAGCATTTGTAAGCAGAAATTTAAATCATTGTGACCACAGAAGCGGTTTCGCAGGTGAATCATTTCTCATTGTCGCTTATGTAATATTGTGTGTATCTGTCACAAATCATGATTAAAACATTACATTGTGTCAATGGCCTTATTGTGCTTTATGCCATAGTGAGGAAGGAGGCCTGAAACACGCGGGGTCTGATGGGAAGTCCTGATGGGGGGGTGGGTAGCTGGATTTGTATTGTCTGGGGAGAGGACCCTCCAATGGACTTAGGGGGCACGTGCATTACATACTTACACCCTTGCACCAATCCAGGCCCGCATGCATCCCAGCCGAGAGGGCCAGGGCATCATGGAGGTGTGGAGAATCGGGAGTCCGGCCTGTTAACAGGATGCAAATTGTTTCAAATGACCCATTTGCACTCTATTGCCCGTGCAGGGCTTGCTTCCACCGGTAGGAGACCGGAGCATTGTAATGGGATTGGCACCCAGCACCGATCGTGTTTTTTGCCCAACTCGTGATTCTTCGCTGTATCGGGAACTCTGCTATCGGCGGCAGGTAGCGGAGAATCCACCTCACACTTTGACCGGCTCAGGTACCATGGACCTTTTCTGTGCCAAAGACCTCTATGACATGAATGTTCAGTGAGTGGAATCCCTTTCTATTCACAGAAGTTTCTGGCTCCCTTGCAGGTTCCTTGATGGGCTCATGCATGCTTTCAATTGCTCCCTGAACTCTTGGAAATTCTGTTACAGCTGTAAAACCTCTGGTTTGCTCTGTCTGGCTGGCCTCGTCTGTCCTGTACTGAACAAAGGTGTTTACCTCTGGAGCAGTGGATCCGCCACCAGTTTCATGCAGCTGTGTGCTGAGGATTTCAACACTCTGCTCCGGTTTCCCCCACAGTCCACTGAAATGAACCTGAGGCATAAATGTTCAGGGCAACTGTGATGTTCAGAGCCATGGGCATTGGATGGCCACCTACACAGTTTGAGGTGATCATGGGTCCGATTCTGTCAGAAATAGAGACGACTGTTTCTCTGGAGAGGCAAAGCTTTATTTGCCACTGTACCTTTGTTATGTGAAAGTAGCTGGATCTCAGCCTGCATTTCTACCAGTTGGGTTTTGGTGCCTTCTTCTGTCCCTTCTCCCTTGTAATGCCTAGCGGCCTTTGACCACATTTAGCTCTGCCTTTGGGTGCTGAGCACAAGCTCTGTTATGGTGCCTGTGGGTAACTCGGCTCCCTTCTTTCCTTCTCATAGAACATAGAACATACAGTGCAGAAGGAGGCCATTTGTCCCATCGAGTCTGCATCGACCCACTTATGTCCTCACTTCCACACTATCATGGTAACCCAATAACCCCTCCTCACCTTTTTGGACACTAAGGGAAATTTAGCGTGGCCAGTCCACCTAACCTGCACGTCCTTGGACTGTGGGAGGAATCCGGAGCACCCGGAGGAAACCCACGCAGACACGAGGAGAACGTGCAGACTCCGCACAGACAGTGACCCAGCGGGGAATCAAACCTGGGACCCTGGCGCTGTGAAGCCACAGTGCTAGCCACTTGTGCTACCGTGCTGCCCTTCTCATTTGAGGCGGTCTCTCAGCAGAATAAAGAATACCCTTGTCAAACCTTCTGCTTGCAGAGTGTAGCCAATTAAAATGGCTAACTCCCGATTTAGAACGGCTAACTCCCGATTTAAAATGGCGAACGGCAAAGGCTGATGGGAAAGTCAGCCAACAGGACACAAACGAGCAGCTGCAGGTTGAGTGTGTATTTACCTCTGGAAAGACCAGGCAAGATCGATACCGGCAACCATCAACATAACAAAACACCAGCCATCTGCATATTAATGAGCAATCCCCGGGAACAATGAGCAACATTTAGACACACAAAGCAAAACCAGACTCCGTGGCGCCAGCAGAAGCCTACACAATGGGAGGTGAACGACCATCTCAGGACCGCCCATCGATCAGGGAACCGCTCCAGCATTGGAGAAAATCGAACCAAGCGATTGGGACAAAGTCCAATCACTTGGAACCAGGTACAGGGTCCCCCCCGAAAGGCGGGAAGCCCCTGGGGACTATAAGAATCAAGCCCAAGTTCAAATCGGCCCGCTGCTCTCTGCTGCTCTGCTTGACCAGGTCACTCAGCAACGCGAACCAACCCTTGACAGTGACCGGTCCAGCCATCGCTGATATCTAGTAAGTCTTACATCAACGCTCGCTACGAGATAGGCGCTCCTAGCTACCAATCTGTACCAACTTCGAATCTCGCAGGCTCAGAACCCGAACGAAAGGCCATTCGTTTCCCTGACCTGGTGGGCCAGCTCCAAGTTAAGTATTGGCCTGTTAGTCGTAGAAGTAGCTTAGACGTAGAATTTATACATGAGTAGTGATTACTGTGTATAATAAATGTGCTTTGATTTCAATCTTACTAAGCGGTGTATTGGATTATTGATCATTACTCGGACTTGAACCATGTGGCGGTATCAGAAAGATACCTGGCGACTCAAGAGCAAAGGTGATAAAACAGAGCAATTAAACTAAGGCAAAAGTTAGCAACAAGAGTTTTTACCGAGAGTATGAAGGGAATATGTTTGCAGGGCACCTCTGCAAAGATTTAGACATCCGATAGCTAAATAAATGACTAACACAAGTCAAAAATGAACCATAATGTGCACACACAATCCAGTTTCATACTGATACCTCCTCACCTCTCCATTCATTTGGGCCTTTATATCTCACCCTGGATCTGGAATGATGAGAAAACGTGAAGCCTGCCTGCCCAATTAGCCCCTACGCCTAGCATAAAAGCACATAGGTCTCTCAAAATTGGAATTTACCGCACTTCTAATGGCCTTAAATGGTCCTTTAATTTTTAATGGCCGCACTTCAGCGGCTGGATTGTCCATTCCTGAGACCAAGTGTTGACACCAGGACAGGATTTGTGGACTTCCGTGATAGCAAACCTGGTGCTGAACCTGGACTGATTTAGCGACTGTTGAGGGGCTAGCACCAGTGCCACGCGGAACACAATCGATTCCAATGAGAAACGGTGCAGGATTCACCGGGTTCGTGATTGACATTCGGGAGGTTGACAAGCTGCAGCTGCAAATTCACAATCAAATACCCACACATACGCCCAATTCTCCGCCATTGGGGAATGCGATCCAGGTGTCCCGGAATGAAGAATCCCGCCCACTGAGTCTGTTTCTCTCCACGGATGCTGCCAGACCTGCTGAGTGTATCCAGCATTTTCTGTTTTTGTTATTGGTAATTCATCTTGAATATTTAGTTCGGGTCATACGACGTGCTCATGCATGATGGAGTCCAACGAATAGGGGAAATGGCACCTTTCATCCTGAAAATATGTACCGCATTATTATTT
This sequence comes from Scyliorhinus torazame, assembly GCF_047496885.1. Taxonomy (NCBI): domain Eukaryota; kingdom Metazoa; phylum Chordata; class Chondrichthyes; order Carcharhiniformes; family Scyliorhinidae; genus Scyliorhinus; species Scyliorhinus torazame. The sequence continues at coordinate 86,706,866 of NC_092717.1, forward strand.
GTTCCCTAAATTCCAATTTGTTCCCTAAATTCCAGACAACACAACCCATCTTCTCCACATCTGGATTAAGAGGAGATGGGGGTCACTGTCATTTGCTGCTTATTTCATTGATTGAATACCACCCATGTTGTCAATGTTTCTGGCTTTCTGTAGTAAAATACATAGAGGTATATAAAGGGTTAATGACTGCATCATAGTGTAAGACGACCACTAGATGGCAGCACTAGATTCATGTATAAATATGTGAACTCAAAGGATCTTGGATCTCTTCGAACCAGGAGTGACTTGATGGCAGAGTGTTATAGAGATAGATAATAGCATAGTTAGCACGTGTAGTTAAATATAGTTAATACTTTATTCTGAATTACTTAATCACTAGTTATAGTTCTGTAAGAGTGAACAAACTCAACATTAATCAATGCGTTATTCATTAAACCTATTTTGCTTCAAGTTGAAGATTGGTTGTTTCTTTAGAATCACACCATCAGACCATTCTGGATATATAAAGCAGAGTTACGACATATTACCAACAAGTAATATAACAACTGACATTTGCTGCTTATTTCATTGATTGGAATACCACCCATGTTGTCAACGTTTCTGGTTTTCTGTAGTAATATTCTCTGTATGCAGCTTTTATATCGTATATCCTGCTGTACACCTTCTCCGCCAGGTTTTGTTTTGACCCCAGTCCTCTTTCTATCCTGTTATTTTTTTGAGTCTTTAACTTCTTCGAGGGGCGGGACGTTCAGGAGGGATTTGAGGGGAAATATTTTTACCCAGAGGGTGGTGACGATCTGGAACCCACTGCCTGGGAGGGTGGTAGGGGCGGATTGCCTCACATCCTTTAAAAATCAGTTGGCGAGGCACAAATATCTGGGGCAGGATTCTCCGTCGGCTGACGCCGGAATCGCGAAACGCAATCGGGCGGAGAATCAGTTCCAACAATTGATCCGCGCCCACGTGATTCCCAGCCATGGGGATTGGAGAATCATATCCAATTGTTGCTTGCACTTAATTTATCCACCAGAATTGTGGGTACCAATGGATTTCCCAGCGAACCCCGTACCTAGCATTTCCAACAAATTGAAGAACAATGGAATTATGCCAGGTAGCTCGGACTGCAGTAAACCTGCACATCCTTTTCTGCAGCTGGAGGCAAACAGAGCTCGCTCTCCAGACAAGCTGCTATATTCAAAGGAAACTCAAATGGAGGGTCCAATGGGATTGCGTTGTAACGTAAATACTCCACTTAATGAAGTGATAGATGCTTCCTTGCACACACCTTACTTAAGGTAGGAAATGCCTTCACTGGCAATTCAGGGAGGAAGACACACCAGGATGATACACAGCCAGCATAGCCTGATTGGCCAAGTCCACCCAGATACATTCACTTATTTCTGTAGGCACTGGCACATGTGATTAACAATGCTTGTGGCAACTGTCCTCACAAGCATCAGCAGAGGGAGACAGCTGCAGAATGCTGTCATCCAATGTATGCAGCAGTACTTGACACACCCACTGACAGTGAAAACCAGCTAGAATATACAATAAGGCTCCAATTCCTTGCTACCATGCTGCAATACTCACCAATTGGAGCAGTGTTGTGGAATAAATAGAGAACAACTCTCCTCACAGCCACACAGCACCACTTTCAATTTAGGAATCAAATAGGGAATCAGAGGCTTGTCAGTGTTCCTCACTTACCTGAAGGCTCTTCAACTTTGTTTTTTTATTCCATTCATTTTTGTCTGTCTCTTCTACAATTCTGTCATTTCAGCCATGGGGATGCTATTCATTTGACGTCTTTTGATGCACTCCGCAGTTGCTCTGAACAGTAGCCCCCATGTTTTGACACTGCTTTAATTGTCCCAGTGCCTTCAAATTTCATTACAGGTTTCCATATCTGCCACCAGGATGTTCATGTCTGTATCTGAAGTCACACTGACGAGCTGACCTGGCCAGATATGGTACAGACACGTTCCCAAAATCTACCAATTGCCACTTTCGTCTGAAATGAACCATTAAAATAAACTCTTGGCTCATCGTGGAGCTATTTCAAATTCAGCCTTCCAGTTGAGATAGCAGATCCAGTTTGTGAAAGGAAATCAGAAATTGTCTGACACCAATTATAGCACATAAAGAACTGAGTCTTCCTTGGCCAAGAAATACAAACAGAATGTGTTGTTACAGTAAAGGACAGATATTATAATATTTTAGTCAAATTTATGAAGTCTGACACAATTGACAAGATCTTTATGAGCGCCAAGGGTGATGAAGCCAGGCTGAAAGTACAGCTGTGTTGATAATTTATTTTTTGTGCACTGAACTTCAAATACCTTTCACACTGTATCATAGCTGCACAGAAGCATATACCATCAAGGCTAGTGCCATGAGCAACTGTCCAAAATACGGCACCTAAAATGGAGGCCGGTATTTCTACAGAAGCTTACACAACCTCAGACCATCTGAAAGTGCTTTACATGCTAATTGAATATCTTTTATAAAGTGTACTCGCTGGTGTACTATAGCAAACAAAATACAAGGGGTGCTTTGACAAATAATAATAATAATAATTTTTATTATTGTCACAAATGGTCTTACATTAACACTACAATGAGGTGACTGTGAAAATCCTCCAGTCGCCACACTACGGTGCCTGTTCGGGTACGCTGAGGGAGACTTCAGAATGTCCAATTCTATGATTCTATAATCATCATAGAATGATAGAATTTACAGTGCAGAAGGAGGTCATTTGGCCCATAGAGTCTGCACCGGCCCTTAGTAAGAGTACCCTACTTAAGCCCACATCTCCACCTTATCCCCATAACCTCGTAACCCCACCTAACCTTACTTTTTGGACACTTAGGACAATTGAGCATGGCGAATCCACATCTGCACATCTTTGGACTGTGGGAGGAAACCGGAGCACCCGGAGAAAACCCACGCAGACACGGGGGGAATATGCAGACTCTGCACAGACAGTGACCCAAGCGGGTATCGAACCCGGGACCCTAGCGCTGTGAAGCAACAGTGCTAACCACTGTGCTACTGTGCCACCCTACAGATGTACAAGTGCCGACTGGCTCCTTGGAACACATGTCACTGGACAAATGCAAGTCCTCTGAAATGGATGGGAAATCATGGCGGTGAGGGGTGCACATAAATTCCTGTTGTGTGGTCCTTGTCGGTAAAACACGCGATGAGCATGCTCATTCATTATGTTTATTTGGTAGCATTGAAAATATTGGTATTAACACCATATAGGATGTGACAATCCCTGTGGAGATTGATAACAACGGCAATGTCATGACGTGCCCGAACTGCGGCACTGCCCACTTAAAGCAGCAATGCCCTGCAAAAGGCAGGCAATGTTTAAATTGTGGGAAGCCTGGACATTATGCAGCCTTGTGCAGGTCTGCACCACCGGTCAAGGGCCAGCGATCCCATTTCCAATGCAAACGCGTTCGATGTGTACAGCAAGGTCTACTGGATTCTGATCCTGGTAGCACTACGGATCCAGAGGATGACTGCCTGGAGTCCCCATATCGTATAGGCATCATCACTACATGTAAATATGCCTGCTCAAATTCAGCAAGTCGCCTATCTATCCTCAATGTGGATTCTGCGGATGAATGGCGTGCTTTCATACACGTTAACCAATGCAGCATCCAGTTCAAGCTGGACACTGGTGCTTCAGCGAATCTCATCTCTCAAGCTGATTTTGATCGCATTAAAAAGCAACCCAAAATTCTTCTGCCGGCCTGCCAGCTCCTTGATAATAATGGCAATGCCATAACTGCATTAGGATCTTGTCATCTGTTTGTCTCCAACAAGACGATCAATGCCACACTGTGATTTTAAATCGTCAAGCCTGACAAGGCATCCCTGCTCAGTGCCCATGCATGCAAGCTACTCAACCTCGTACAGCGAGTCCATGCCATGTCCTCTTCCAATGTGGATCTTCAAGCTGACATTGATGACATCCTGGCGCAATACCCGGGTGTGTTTAGTGGAATGGGTATGCTGCCATACTGCTACAAGATCTTACTCAGGCCTGATGCCATGCCTGTAATCCATGCACCACGCTGGGTGCCGGCTCCTCTGAAGGAACATTTAAAGGCACAGCTGCAGGAGCTCCAAGGCCAGGGCATAATCTCAAAAGAACCGAATGACTGGGTCAGCTCGATGGTCTGTGTGAAGAAGCCCTCAGGAGAGTTGCGGATATGCATAGATCCCAAAGATTTTAACCAGAACATAATGCAGGAACACTACCCAATACTGAAGTGGGAGGAACTGACCAGTGAGATGGCACATGCCAAATTCTTCATGAAGTTAGATGCATCGCGTGGTTTCTAGCAGATACAACTGGACGAGTCCAGCAGGAGGCTCTGCACGTTCAATACACCTTTCGGAAGGTACTGTTATAAACGGATGCCGTTCGGCATTGTTTCAGCCTCTGAAATCTTCCACAGGATCATGGATCAGATGAGGGAGGGCATTGAGGGTGTGCGTGTCGACGTAGATGATGTAATCATATGGTCCACGATCCCCAAGGAACACAAATCTCGTCTCAAACAAGTCTTTCGATGTGTCCATGCAAACGGCCTCAAGTTGAACAAGCCCAAGTGCTCCTTTGGCATGTCATAAGAACATAAGAACTAGGAGCAGGAGTAGGCCATCTGGCCCCTCGAGTCTGCTCCGCCATTCATTGAGATCATGGCTGATCTTTTTTGGACTCAACTCCACTCCGGCCCGAACACCATAACCCTTAATCCCTTTATTCTTAAAAAAAACTATCTATCTTTATCTTAAAAACATTTAATGAAGGAGCCTCAACTGCTTCACTGGGCAAGGAATTCCATCGATTCACAACCCTTAGGGTGAAGAAGTTCCTCCTAAGCTCAGTCCTAAATCCACTTCCCCTTATTTTGAGGCTATGCCACCTAGTTCTGCTTTCACCCGCCAATGGAAACAACCTGCCCGCATCTATTCTATCTATTCCCTTCATAATTTTATACGTTTCTATAAGATCCCCCCTCATCCTTCTAAATTCCAACAAATACAGTCCCAGTCTACTCAACCTCTTCTTGTAATCCAACCCCTTCAGCTGTGGGATTAACCTAGTGAAGCTCCTCTGCACACCCTCCAGTGCCAGTACGTCCTTTCTCAGGTAAGGAGACCAAAACTAAACACAATACTCCAGGTGTGGCCTCACAAACACCTTATACAATTGCAGCATAACCACCCTAGTCTTAAACTCCATCCCTCTAGCAGTGAAGGACAAAATTCCATTTGCCTTCTTAATCACCTGTTGCACCTGTAAACCAACATTTTGCAATTAATGCACTAGCACACCCAGGTCTCTCTGCACAGCGGCATGTTTTAATATTTTATCATTTAAATAATAATCCCGCTTACTATTATTCCTACCAAAATGGATAACCTCACATTTGTCAACATTGTATTCCATCTGCCAGACCCTAGCCCATTCACTTAATCTATCCAAATCCCTCTGCAGACTTTCGGTATCCTCTGCACTTTTTGCTTTACCACTCATCTTAGTGTCGTCTGCAAACTTGGACGCATTGCACTTGGTCCCCAACTCCAAATCATCTATGTAAATTGTGAACAATTGCGGGCCCAACACTGAACTGTGAGGGACAACACTAGCTACTGATTGCCAACCAGAGAAACACCCATTAATCCCCACTCTTTGCTTTCTATTAATTAACCATTCCTCTATCCATGCTACTACTTTACCCTTAATACCATGCATCTTTATCTTATGCAGCAATCTTTTGTGTGGCACCTTGTCAAAAGCTTTCTGGAAATCCAGAGCAACCACATCCATTGGCTCCCCGTTTCCTACCGCATTGGTAATGCCTCAAACAATTCCACTAAACTAGTTTGGGTGAATAACACGACAGTACCCCAGCGGTGGCGGCACCCCTCACTGCAGAACCATACAAACGGGTCATTTATACCCATTTGGATCCGATTAACGGCTGGAAACCCGATTCTCCAGCCCCACGTGATGCTCCAGGCCTCTCAGCGGGGATTCACATGGGCGTGAATTGGTGCAGGTATTTTCACGTGTGGCCTTGATGGAGCGGTCCCCGTGGTGAGTCAAGGGGATCAATGCATAAATGTGTGTACCCCAAAACTCTATCTGAAGGCCCCCTCCCCCCCCCCACAATGCAAATCCTGCCGGAATACCACCATCCACCAAGCTCCCCCCCATTATATTCCCATAAAAAGTGACTCCTATAAGACCCGAAACAGAGTAACCCAGTAGACCCCCAATAAAAACACCAATCAGAGACCCCCAACAGAGACATTTATCAGATCTCCTCCACCCTCCCGCCAACCCCTCCTATCAGAGACCGCTGCATGGAAACTAAGAGCAGTCCAGGCAGTAGAGTTAAAAATCACTGCATTTTCCCTTACTCTTTCCTAACATTTGTTGCCTCAGACAAGTGTGTTAAAGCACCAGCTGTTACAAGTGTCAGAGCCTTCCTCCAAGCCAATGCATTTAAAAGTTTTGAAATCTCTTGACAGCCTTTGAAATGCAAATCTTCCATTCAATTTCAAACAGCAATATATTGAATTAGGTATGATTGACAGTTTTATTACACCAGAGACAGTTGCTTGGTTCATTGTTGATTTACCTTTCTCTTCACACTTGAATGCATCTCCATTACCCCTGCTTTGTTGCTAACCCCAATGTTTGTAAACATTCTTACTATGATTGACAGCTCATCACCACATCAAAAACAGCTAATGCTTTTTCATTGTAGAGAGCACTTGGCTGCTTTTGGTGTGATGAAGAGGTCAATCATAGCAAGAGTGACCAAAAACATTTGGTCTGAGGCAGCAGATGTTACAAAAGGGTAAGTTAAAATGCAATGAATTTTCAATATACTGCCTGGACAGCATGGTGGCACAGTGGTGAGCATTGGTGCTTCACAGCACCAAATCCCGGGTTCAATTCCCACTTGAGTCACTGTCTGTGCGGATTCTGCATGTTCTCCCCATGTCTGCGTGTATTTCCTCTGGGTGCTCCGATTTTCTCCCAAAAGATGTGCTGTTAGGTGAATTCGACATTCTGAGTTCTCCCTCGGTGTACCCGAACAGGCGTCGAAGGGTGGCGACTAGCGGATTTTCACAGTAACTTCAATGCAGTGTTAATGTAAGCCTACTTGTGTCAATAATAAAGATGATTATGGACTGCTCTTCAGCTTTCAGGCGGGGGCTCTGATCAGGGTCTCTGTGTGGGGTCTCTAATGGGGTCAATGTTGGGTGGTCTCTGATGGAATCTCTGATAGGGGCTACTGATCAGGTCTATGATGCTGGCCTGTTGGGGGTCTCTGATGGGGGTCTTTGATGGAGGTATCTGTTGTGAGTTTCTGTTGAGGATGTGATGGGGGTCTCTGTTGGAGCTCTGATGGATGTCTCTGTTAGGGGTCTCTGTTGGCGGTAAGATAGGGAGCTTCTATTGAGGTTTGCTGTTGGGGATCTCTGATGGGGCTCTTTGATGGGGGTCTCTGTGGTGAGTTTCTGTTGGGAATGTGATGGGGGTCTCTGTTGGAGGTTTCTGTTGGGGTCTGATGGGGGCTCTGTTAGGGGGGTTCTATGTTGGGTGGTATTGACAATATTTAATTCTTTACCCGTCAGTCTGGCCTCAATAAAACTCAAGATGGATTTTGTAGGTACAGTATTATTTATTTCTAACCAACTTGCAAGTCTGCCTCGCTTCACAGAGACTCAGAACACAGAAGCTATCTCCTGGACCCCTCGAAACGAATGAGGTCGGAGACAAAGAGATCTCTGCAAATACATTCAAATGGTATCAAGTTTCACATACACGATTCCCATAGGTCATCCTATACCCCTCCTGACCTGGCCATACATCCTGATTGGCCCACTTCGCATTCCTTAACCCTAGGCCTCTTGTTACCCAGCATCCTTTTCCCCATCTTCCTTGCCATGCTTTCTGAATTCGGAATTCCTTTGTCCTTTGTCCTTTGTGAACTCACTACTATTAGATTGGCCCACATCTACATTATTGTAACTAATATTTGAACTAACTATTTTATATCACATTCGTTTGTTCAATTCCTCATTCCCTCCTTTTATCATTTCATGATAACCTATCTGTCCAACCCGTAGCTATGGCCCCTCATCTAAGAAGATTCATCGCTGCATTTCCAATTCCTGTTGCAGCACTCCGTCATCCACTGCACCCTCGTGGATCCTAACAGCCAAGATTCTAGGGGCGTCTATCCGTTCCAGTGCACCCTGCATTTTACCCATCACGCATTTAAGGATGGCTGGGCCTACAAAGATGCAGCCGAGTGCCACCCCTAAATACATGGCCATATTTATCAACCAGTCCTTCCAACCCCAAATCCCCAGTTACCCCAAGAGCCAGGGTCCTGCATACCGTCCAGGTAATCCCGTATGCGATCCATAAATTTAGTGATGTTAGCGGTTAGGTCTTGAACTCCCATGATACACTTTCCCTGCACTATGGCACATACCCCAACCTCACGGGCCAGAAGACAGTCAAGAGCATACTGGTTCTGCATTGCAAACAACCGCAGCTGAAACAATTCTTGGTTATTGCCTCGAGGGCTCCCAAGATTTCCTAGCTCCGTGTACAGGCTAGCATGACAATCAGTATATCGGTTGGGTAGGGATCCCCAGTAGCCCAGTTTATCCAGCTTTGGGATGCCCATTCGGGCCTCTCAGCAATGCGGAAAGCCCCAGTCCCAACAGTGATGTGAGAGACATTCGCCCAGCCACAAAGGAGCCGGAGGCCGGTGTTCAATGGAACGCAGGTGGTGTTGTAACAGATGCCGTGGCCGGATGCCTGAGTGATATGACACCTCCTGTCCGTACAGGTGGGGAACAGACATGTTATATTTGTTTCCACCTCTACCAGCAAACAGCCGTACCCGTCACTGCTGAAACAATTCTCGTACGACCGGGAGTCTCTGTTGGGAGTGAAGTGGCTAGGTATGTACGCCCTCCACCGTTGCAGCCTATCATACTGTGAGTGGGAATTATCCCGAGGAAGGAGAAGGCAAATAGCCGGTGGTGCGGAACCCGGATCATAAGGAAGAGTGACTTGCTCGGGTGGTGGCTCGGAACGCTGACAATGAACCACCATTTGGGGAGAGCCCCAAAGCGGTGAATCACAAAATAACCTAGACACCGATGCTGGGTTCGGGTAGCAGACAACCCGTCCCTGGCCATACAAGCTGTGGTAGATCTGGTAGAAGAGATCATACTACCCAGGTTTCCCTCATTCTGGGTCCTAAATGAATTAAGTCTCTCGCCTGATAACCCACGTCGTTCTAGTTGTACTCCCCTTCTCACACGCTCTGTCCTCTTTCTAGTCCCCCTCTCTCTCTCACAACCTCTTCCTACCCTCTCCGCACGGTCTGACTTTACCTTCGTGGCACCAATCTTAACACATCCAGAATCAAATTTACATGCACTCCAAAAACAAGGCAATGTCCATGCAATGTTCCCTTCCCATCGCCGGGACTGGTTCAATTGCTTCATGAGTCCTGCATTGTCCGTTAATCTGATGACCTTCCACGAGTCGATACCCTGTCGTCTTATATGGGGGCAGCGAAGAACGTCACCTCGGCATAAGTGAAATGTCCGTGTAGTTTGGTTGGGGTTACAGATGTAGATGATATTTCCCTTTTCCATTTCCGCCGCCGATGTCACTCCAAGCGAGGCGAGGCTGAAGATTACACAGGCGGTGCGTAGTCACCCCATCATGCTCCACACCTGTAAAACAGCACTGGGGAAGGGAGGCAGGTTAATCTGTCAAAGAAAATGAGGCCCGTTATCAGAACTCAACTGAGCTGGTATGCCGTACCGGGGAATGATTTCCTGCATCAGAACTTTAACCACAGTAGCAGCTTTATTATCGGTAGTCGGATATGCCTCAACCCATCTGCTGAATCCATCCACAATGACCAAAACATATTTATAACATTGACAACATTGACACCTTTCCAACTCAATGTAATCCATTTGGAGCATCTCAAAGGGACTACTGGGCAACGGGGTTTGCCTCATACCACAAGGGATACCTTTGCCGGTGTTATATTGTTGACAAATCAAACACCGATTACTGATACTCTGGGCCAGCCCCTGCATTTTAGGGTGCCGCCAAGTGTCCAGCAACAAATCACTAGTCCCCCGAGCCCCACAATAAGTTGCAAAGTGTGCACATTCGATGACCCATAAAGCCAGTGCCTCAGACATACAAGTCAGATGTGCTGGCGTGGTCCATAAAGAAGAAACAGAATCATATGTACAACCTAACCGTTTCCACATTTGTTTATCACTCTCAGGAGTGTCCTCCTGTAACCTTATGATGTCTTGGATGGTTGGCATTGGCTTGTCAGAGGCAGATCTATTTATAGCAGATCGTTTAGTCTGACTTAACATTTTAGGCACCATCACTTGCTGAACTTGCGCGGCTGTCCGCGTTGCACAATCTGCTCGTTCATTACCAACGTCAACTGGGGTCTTACCATTTGTATGGGCAGCGCATTTAATGAGGAAAATCTGCATGGGCATAAGGAGGGCCTGCAGTAGGTCATTAACTAAACCCCGGTGGGATATTTCCGTGCCGGCCGAGGTAAGGAATCCCCTATTCTTCCAGAGTTGTGGGTTGGCTGAAGTCGAGTGTTAATCATTTCAGGGACCTCAAAATATTTTATGGAAGTGCCGTCTGGCTTGACTTGAAGTGCGTACTCTGTTGGATCTGAATGATCCACTGCCCTACTTATCATAGGCCCCAGATCCTTGGCATGGTACTGGTCGTGGACCTGACGTGTAATATGAGAGCCTACAGAAGCTGACTGTGGCCATAAATGTGGTGGTATTGTAACAAAATCGGCTGTACCTTCTTTTCCCGTGACTGTGGCTGTAATCTTGACTGGCTATTCGGTCCCAATTAATGGCCGGTATTTGTCCTCCTACTCCCTGTTCTGTCCGGTTCTGTCATAGACCAGGGTAACGTGGTGCAGTGAATGTTCAATGTCTAACATCCACCACTGGGGGTGATAGAAATATAACACTGTTGTCTCATCCTCCATGATTGAACCGTTACCCCTTCGTCTCCGCACTCTAGCTGTAGCTGGAAAGTACACAGTAAATCTCGGGCCAACAAGTTACAATCCAATCCAGTAGTCACCACATACTGATGATCTGTAGGCCTATTCTCATAAGTGACTGTCACAGGTTCAGAAATAGGGTACTCACACACCTGTCCTTGGAACCCCGACAAATGCTGGGTGTGGTCGGATAGTGGTAGTGGAAGTTCTGATTGCACCGAAGACATGGCTGCTCCAGTGTCGATTACAAATGGGCAGTATTGATCTCCTATCTGCAGAAAAATAATAGGTTCCCTTTCCGATTGGAGAGTCCTTATGACTAAATTAGCTAGTCAATCTTGTGTTGGGAGAGGGTTTGCCTGGGAGAAGTCGGTGTACCGCGTCTGTCCTCCCCTTGGTGGGTCCCCCCTCCTTTGGGTCGGGTAGTCTCCTCCTGCTGCCCATTTTTTAAAGGGGCATTCCTGATGCCAGTGATCTGCACGGCCACAATTAAAACATGTATTGTTCCCTCTATATCTGCCGCTGGTTGGGGTCTCAGGTCATCCTTTTTCATGACATACTCAGTCTTAATCTTTGTAACTGAGCCTCCTTCCTAGCCTGCACCCTCCTTCCAACAAAATCTGACTGCCCGGGCCATCTGGGAAGGGTCATTCTCTGTTAAATTCATGTTGCCTTTCACGGCAGCAGCCATGGAAGGTGGTAGGCAATGCATTAACATAGCACAATATTGAGGGGAATTCTGACCATTTTGATATGGCAAGTCGCCTGACTGCCCACAGTAGATTTCATTAAAACATTCCAGAAATTCCTCTGGCTCTTCAGTCTTTTTAGGTTTGAGGTCTAAGATAGCAGAGATGTTTATGGGCTTTTGAAATGTGGCATTCAACGCATTCAGGATTTGTGCCCGTCTATCATCGTCCAAGGCATGGGCTTTCTGAAGTGCGGCGTGGCTAGCATAATTCAAGTGATTGAGGTAACTGCGGTGCTCTGTTGGGGTTAAAAGCTGCTGGACTCGGGCCCAGAGTTCCCTTGAATCAGCTTGATAAACTGAGATGGTAGTCCTCAGATAGTCCACAAAAGCAGCAGGAGATTTCTTCCTTTCTGGGATTGCAGCCAGAATAGCCATCATCTCACTGGGTCTCCATGGGAAATAAATGTCAATCGTGGGCTGGGCTGCTGCTGTTGGAGCATCAGCATTGGGTATTTTCCTAATCGGCAACTGTCTCAAAGTCTCACTAGGGGGCGCTTTAGCAGATTCCTCTGGCTCTTCAAAGACTTTGACGTCTTTCCCTTCCACTAGGGGGAGCGCCGGCTCCTCAGAACCATTCCCGTCCTCTTTCTTGGTTCTCATATTTTTCTGTCCTACCATATCGGTCTTGAGGGATCTAGGTGGTATGCGTAATTGTTTCTGGATAGGATCAGGCCCCTCTGTCATTGTCCGAGATCGGGTCCTAGAGCTAACTGGGCTTGTGGAACAGAGCTCCCCTTCTCTAACAGACGGTGAAGGTGCAGAAATAGGGCCTGAACTATTAACCAAAGGGACTAGAGAGGCTGGCACGATTTGAATCTGGGGAGCAGTGACTGGATATAAATTATGATACCCTGGTGGTTCTGGAATTAGTGCAGACAATGCTACCGGTGCAGTCGGGACTCTGCTCGACATGGTCCAATTCTCTAGTTCATCCTCTGTCTCTGTCAATGCAAGGCCAGCCATTGAACTACGTAACCCATTTTTTTTATTCGAGTCTGCCCCGCTAGGTGTCTTCCTCTCTTTACTTGCGCGTTTTTTTGAATGCACTCTCCTTTTTCAAGATCTCCAGAGTTTTCTGGTTCCCCCTTCACTAATTGGAATCCCCATTTTAAGAGCATTTTCTTGCCAACTTAATAACATGACCTTATCCCTCTCCTCTTGACAATATTGTCTCCATGATCCAATTAACTCTTTAGCATTCATACTTTGGCTCTTTTTTGATTTATTTATTTGCCTATTTATAACCAATGGCAATTTTTGTTACTTGGCAAAGTTATTTAAAAAGCTTTTAACAGTTTTCTTTTAAAACTTAAAATGTTTGAAAATTCAAATTGAATTACTGCAAACTGCAAGCTTAGTTCTGATCTCGACTCAGAACTGAATTTAAGATTTGCTTAACACAAACTTGTATAACTTTTACAACTTAATTTATTCTTTATCTTAACAACTTTTCTTTCAACAAGTTTTTCTTACATTCACAAAAATGTTGGTTGCTATCAATGAGGGAGCAGTTAGCTGCGGTGATTTATACTGGAGCAAAGTCAACTGTCATCTCCAGATTTACACTTTTTAAAATGGTGTCAGTGAGTTTCTTTAAGTTTCTATTAATTCACAAATAAAATGAAATAAACATTATTTCAAGTAATTCAAACTAAAGATTCTGTCCTACTTGTGGTGTTGGGTGCTCTGGTGCACAGATGAGCCAACACAGTTGTATGTGGTACAACTCTATTTTATTATAACTCTTATAATACAGTTCGTTCTGGATACTCTGCACGTGCTGTCTCCCTGAGTGTGTTTGGTAACAGATGTGTCCTGGTTCTCCTCTGCAGCTAATACTGACCACCGGGGGTCGTGTCTGTGCTTTTATATCTTTCTGTCATTGGTTGTGGTGTTGTGTGTTCTGATTTGTCTGTTGGTGTGTCTATCATGATGTGTGTGTTTGAATATCATGACATCCCCCCTTTTTACAAAGATATGTGCCTACGTGGGTATAAATATAATTGTGTCGTGAGTGCATCGAAGAGTGTGTGTGTGTGTTATGTACAGCGTGTGTATATGACGTAACTATTTACATGGGGCGATGTCGGGTGCGTCACACTAACAAGGCTGTACCATAACAAAACTTGGATGCGAGAGAAAAAAAAAAAAAACTTGAACATTGGTCTGGTCAGACGATATCTGGAACAATAAACAACAACAGGTTATAATACAGAAGTGTTTGACTTTTTGAACGTATGAACAGCGTTATAAGTCCAGTCTAATGGGTGACCGCCTCAAGAATGGGCTGGTCCTCAAGCCGGTTCAGCTGTGGAGATTTGGGGTCACACTGGTTCACCTTGGACTGTTGGAGGTGATGCTGTTGCCGAAGTCTCTACTTTACCATTTGTTGTACTTCGTGCAGTGCTTGGTTTTTTCATTCGTGCAAATATAACATTCAACATCTTTGTTAGTGGTGCCTTGGCTGTGGTTTGGTTCTGGTGGCGATGGAAGGGGCATGATCCGTGGCATCTCCACGAAGTCATCCTTGGGAACCAGTGGAGGATCCGGCGTGTGCGTACGGTTCAGTTGCGAGCGTGGAAGGCGGCGCAAAGCTCGCTGATTGCGCCTACGCACCAATCCATCCGCCCTGCATGCCAGGAACAAGGTGGAGTCTTTTTCTTTTTATGTTTGTGGTGGACGGCATCTTGTAGCCGATGGGTCGTTGCCATCGAAGTAGCACCATCGCTAATATCATGCAAGGCGATGACTGTGCCAGATGTGGAAGTTGGCCGAGACCGTGTACGCTGGTTCCGGCCACCTGCTGTGCCGGAAGGGCGACTCCGCAGAGAAACGTCGAAGCATGTCGCCTTGGAGAGAGAATTGTTGCTCGCATCAACGTCTGGCGATGGCGCGAATTGGTGTGTCCATCTTGGACCGCCGGTGCTGGTTGCCACTGCCGACCCAGTGGGACTGCCACGCGATCCATTCCCTGTCGCCGTGGCATCCGCCGTCACCCTGAGCGTGCCATCACCGAGGCCGCGACACCGCCCGTCCGGAGCAAGGTCTGGCGTGCGCGAATCAGAGTCGGCGCTTGGCTGCTCCCCATCTGGAGTCCGGTCTGCCTTCCGTTGATGCCCCCCGTCCGGAGTCCCAACAGGTTCACTGGAGGCAGCCGAGATTCCCTGAAGCTGCACTTCTGGAGTCGGAACATGCAGGAATGCACCAACCAGTGGAGAGGGTCGAGCCATCGAGGGTGGAAGCGGTGCGCTGCCACCGCAGTCGTCAGTGGTCCCACCGTGATCGTCGAGTGCCTCGGTACGCACGAGGCGAGGTCTGTCACCTTGCACCTTTTGCATGGGAAGTGGGATGCTGTCGTCACTCGTCTCACATCCCGTGGATAGATCCTCATTAGCAGCTTGCTGTTCACTAGGGTTGGGTAAATTGTCAGAGTTTTCATCTGGTGGTGCACACCATGTCGGTGGACTGTCATTGTCTTGCCGTTGTCCTTCATTTGGGCTTTTCTTCTTTGGAATTTTAAATCTTCCCCCAGACATTGCAGAACCTTGTTTATTACCCCCAAATTCTCCCATAGGTATGGTCTCGAATATAGGATCCAATGTTTCTATCGACATTGTACTATTTTCCAAAGAACATTCCGTTTCACTTTTCTTCTCAGGTGCCTCATATGTATCTTTGTCTAATGTACATGCCTTCATGGTCTCTGGGTCTGATTTTGCTGGGACTGGCATGGTCACAGTCTCTCTTTTACTGTTCTCAATTGCCCACATTATACTCCCCATACATAACTGCTTAATCACTGGGGTTAGTGTGGTACAATGGATAATCGGGTCGACCTTATCTGCATCTTCACCATTAGTGGAAAGCACACTTGGTTCACTTGAAACTGCTGTGGGTTTTAAATTCGTTATCTGGCTACTCGATGTCGGTGTCCTCAGGATTCTTGCTCCAATGTTCTGCTCAATAATCAGTGGAGCGTGTATAGGTTCAATGCAATTAATGTTCCCCTCAAGGTTTGAAGAGTCATTACTGACTAACTGCTGGTCTCCGAAGTTGGGATTTTGCGGTGTTGTGTTGAAGGGAGACATTTGTCCCTGCTGTAGATATGATTCAGGTTGTGTTATTTCCATTACCTGAGGATCAATGTCTTGTCCATTTTTTCGATCCGTACTAAAACACTGGCAATTCTCAGTCTGCTCCTTGCAAGTTAAACATTCAATTAATTTCGTTAGCAAATCCTCAGCATCCTTCTGTGGCCGTGCAGCATTATTAATCTCTGTTCGGCTATAATGATCCTGAAGGTCAGCGCATAAACCTTTTTTCTTCGGGCTTGGACGAGGCGATTCCTTTGGCTTGTCTTCAGTTGGGCTTGAACAGTCTTCAGCGCTGTGCCCTTCATTGTAGCATGAGAGACCGTCATGTTCATGCTGCTGTGTAGTGGAGCATGGTAGGCTGTTATAGCCTTCTTGCTGTTCACGTGAGCATGGCAGACTTGCATCGTCTGCCGCTGGTTGGTCAGGAGAGGTTGCTAGACCCACATGGTCTTGTTCCTGCAAGGACTGCGCTCTGGAGTCTTGCGTTCCTTCCATCGTGGAGTCCGTCCACGAGCTCTCTGTGGAGGCTTGTGACACTGGAGTCACGTCTGGTTCGTGCACTCTGGAGTCTTGCATGTCTTCTTTCATAGAGTCGGGAACGTTGAGCGGGACGTGGACCACGCTCTGTGTGGCAGCAGGGCACTCTCCGTGTGCTTGCACCGCTCCCTGTCTGTTAATGTCAGGCTGCAGCATCATCCGGTACTGATAAGTTGGAACGTCATATCTGCTGGATTGAAGATCCTCAAATCCGAAAAATGAATCCGCATCTGCGTCGGATTCAATGTGGGGGCCGCCAATGTGCAACACGAAAGGTTCGTCCGAGTCATTGTCATATAGGACCACGGAGCTAACATTGGGCTCGCGAGGTCCGGAAACACTGTAAAGATCGTCATCGAAGTATTCAAGGTCGGAATCATCGGCTTGTGCGTAGGTAACTGCTTGTCGGAGGGTTCTTCGGAGGTCAAATTCATCTCCTGGGTCAATTTGCGGCACTGTGCTGTCATTCCAGGTGAGGGAAGGTTGTTTTACAGCTTTAACAGATTTTTGTTTTTTTGATTTGGGACGTTTCCCTTTTAAATTGGATTTGGGACATTTCCCTTTTAAATTGGTGCAGTCTGGGGCCTCTGACATCCTGACGCTCGGTATGTAGCACGTAGGAAGCGACTGCGCATGCTCAGATCGCTGTTCCTTTACCGATGGCCGTTTTCTTGACTGCGCATGCGCAGCATCTCGCGCATGCGCAAACGAAACTTCCGGTTCTGCGCACTGCTCGCGCAACTGTGCTAGCGTTATACCTTTAGCAATATGGCCGCCGACCTCGACCCAGCCCTCTCTCAGGCCCGGGATTTTGGCTTCTGGGAATTCGGGCTCCGGGATCCCAGCCACGAGGTGAGTACTGCAGCTTTTCTTACCTTTATTTGCCGATTGGATTGCGTTTTCTTCACAGTACTTGGAGAATTTGTCCAGGACTGCCTGGTAATCGTACCTTTGCTGCCTCCAGGAGAACCTGAACCTTGTGAATATTTCTCTTGCCCTTGCACCGGCGATGGTGAGGAGAAATTCAATTTTTTCGCTATCATCCAGGTCTTGGAGTTCAGCTGCCACCAGGAACAATTCGAACATTTGCCGGAATCGCCACCAGTTTTCGCGGAGATCGCCGTAGCACTGGAGCGGCTGCGGAACCGGGAGCTCTATCATTTTGCCTGGGCACTGCTGGTTGTCTGTGTACACTGAGGTATGCTGGCAGGTATCGTTCCACTCCTGTACCATGTGGTGTTGGGTGCTCTGGTGCACAGATGAGCCAACACAGTTGTATGTGGTACAACTCTATTTTATTATAACTCTTATAATACAGTTCGTTCTGGATACTCTGCACGTGCTGTCTCCCTGAGTGTGTTTGGTAACAGATGTGTCCTGGTTCTCCTCTGCAGCTAATACTGACCACCGGGGGTCGTGTCTGTGCTTTTATATCTTTCTGTCATTGGTTGTGGTGTTGTGTGTTCTGATTTGTCTGTTGGTGTGTCTATCATGATGTGTGTGTTTGAATATCATGACACTACTCTCTAAGTGTCGCCTGTGGAAAGAGACAGAGCATGTGTGCCCTGTCCTTATATATGGGTTGTGTATTGCCCCCTTGTGGTAGTGTCACCTCTGGGTGTCTTGACTGCCCATTGGTCGTGTACTATTCTATGTGTTCATTAGCTGTATGTCTGCATGTCATGACATCTCTGGTGCTCCCTCTAGTGTTTACTTAGTCGTAGTGTATTTACATTAACCCCTTGTGTATTTACAGTGATGCATATCACCACACCAGGATGAAGACCAGGGGCAAAATTCTCCGGAAACGGCGTGATGTCCACCGACTGGCGCCCAAAACGGCGCCAATCAGACGGGCATCGCGCCGCCCCAAAGGTGCGGAATGCTTCGCATCTTTGGGGGCCGAGCCCCAACATTGAGGGGCTAGGCCGACGCCGGAGGAATTTCCGCCCCACCAGCTGGCGGAAACGGCCTTTGTTGCCTCACCAGCTGGCGCGGAAATGACATCTCCGGGCGGCGCATACGCGGGAGCGTCAGCGGCCGCTGACAGTTTCCCACACATGCGCAGTGGAGCGAGTCTCTTCCACCTCCGCCATGGGGGAGACCGTGGCGGAGGCGGAAGGGAAAGAGTGCCCCCACGGCACAGGCCCGCCCGCGGATCGGTGGGCCCCGATCGCGGGCCAGGCCACCGTGGGGGCACCACCTGGGGTCAAATCGCCCCGCGCCCCCCCCAGGACCCCGGAGCCCGCCCACGCCGCCTTGTCCCGCCGGTAAGGTAGGTGATTTAATTTACGCCGGCGGGACAGGCAATTTATCGGCGGGACTTCGGCCCATCCGGGCCGGAGAATCGAGCGGGGGGGCCCGCCAACCGGCGCGGCGCGATTCCCGCCCCCGCCGAATATCCGGTGCCGGAGACCTCGGCAACCGGCGGGGGCAGGATTCACGCCAGCCCCCGGCGGTTCTCCGACCCGGCGGGTGGGTCGGAGAATGTCGCCCATGATTCCGCAGATTAGTGACAAACACTGGCCGAAATCTAGCTCTCTGTGTGAAGTCTAAAATTAAGATATTGCTGTGTCAGATTGTTGTCAGGACAGGGTGGGGGTGTCGGAAGTCAGCTCTGCATCATGCCATCAACGGGATGGAGCCTCATTTTAGATCACAGCTGACTGCTCCTAACTGTGAATGTGCCATCACCTACTGCAGACAACAGATGGAAGAGTTCTGCAGCGGGCTCCCTTCTGATGCTATGAAGCCAGTTGCCACTAACATTAGTAAACACATGTGCCAGTGCCTACGTTGAAGGTATCTGTGTGGACCTGCCGAATCAGGTTATGCAGATGCACAACACTCAGGTATAAATTCCTTCCTGGAGTGTTATTGAATGCCATCCATACCTGGAATGGGTGTTCACAAGAAAAACAATCAACATGACAGAAAGCATTCACATAACTTAAAACTTCCTTTGAATATAGGAGCGTATCTGGAAAGTGTGCTCTGCTTGCCTCTGTCGGAAAATCCAGGTATGCTGATATCAGAGCAGGCTATGGTCCTTGCCAGACAGAGAGAATTCCAGGAGGAAATCAAGAGTCTTCAAGACATTGGTGTAAAAAATAAATACTTTACAGTAATTGGCCAATGTCCCAAAGTGAATCTAAATGCCAATAAGATAATCAAAACATTAAACAGAGAAAAACGGGTTAAGAAATAGCCACACACATTTGCTTTAACATTAAGGTTACCTTTCCATAGTCTTTCATTTATTTACTGCACATTATTATTTCTGATATCCTGAATGGCAGCAGATAGCTTGAGGGCGATATGCCCCCAAATTTTTATGTAAATGAAAATAACTACATTGAAACGTAAAGTTAGTGAGCAGAAAGCTCGTCACAATGATAACCAGATGTGTTTGGAGACTTGGGTTGCACTCTTATTGCATGTTGCTTCTTGATGAAGGTCAAGCAAGATCCGAAGCATGAGGGTTGCATGCTAACACAGTGGTTAGCACAGTTGCTTCACAGCTCCAAGGTCCCAGGTGTCATGATATTCAAACACACACATCATGATGGACACACTAACAGGCAAATCAGAGTACACAACACCACAACCAATCACAGACAAGAACACCAACCACATAAAAAGCACGAGCACGACACCTGGAGGTCAGTAGGTCTGGGGAGAAGGAAACAAGAAAGAGCTGTTGAAACACCACAAGCAGGGAGCCCCCCACGTGCAGAGTGCAAAGACCAAGTTGTAAATAGTGAGTTTAAATAAAGAAGCGTTGTACCATATGCAACTGTGTTGGCTCTTCTGTGTGTCAGAACACCCAACACCACATGGTACAGGAGTGGATCGATACCTGCCTACCAACCTGCCATTCTGGACATGGACCACACCGGCAAACCGCAGCCGATGCAAGTCACGGGGAACCTAGGCACCAACTGGAAGCTCTACAGGCAGCGATTTGACCTGTACATCCGTGCCACCGAAAAACAGAATGCCTCGGATGATTCGAAGATTGCAATGCTCCTCTTCTACGCAGGCCCCCACCCAAACGATGTCTTTAATTCACTGGTGTTCGAGGAAGGCGAAAACCAGGCCAAATATGACACGGTCATCCTCAAAATGGACCAGCACTTTCAAACTGAAGTAAACGAAACTTTCGAAAGATACATCTTTCAGCAACGCCTGCAAGGTAAGGAGGAGCTTTTTCAACCCTTTTTGACGCACCTCCGGATTCTAGCGCAGTCCTGCGGTTACGGCACCACTACAGAGTCCATGATCAGGGACCAGATTGTTTTTGGCGTTGCCTCTAGTGGCCTACGCCAGCAGCTTCTTAAAATAAAGAGCCTCACCTTAGCGTCTGCTGTGGAAGCCTGTGTCCTCCATGAAAATGCTACCTGCCGTTTTGCCCGATTTCAGGTGTCCGAGTTGGCACGGAGGGGGTCCCCAGCCGTCGAATCGGCAAGCCAGGCCACCCACGACGTTGAACGCATCCAGGCCGTCGATTTCTTCCCGCCCCACGGCCCGGACGACAGCGGCCGCTTCCCGCGCTTTTCGCGGTCTCCCGCGCAGGTGCGCGCCAAAAATAACGGCCACAACGAGGGACGCACTGCGCAGGCGCGCCCACCGCAAGATCGCACTGCGCATGCGCAGTGGCGCAACGAACGTCGTGACGTCATGACGTGCAGCAATTGTGGAGGTCTACACTTAAAAGGGCAATGTCCTGCAAAATACCGACAGTGCAACAGATGTGCCATGATAGGCCACTACGCAGCCCGCTGTCGTGCGGCTCAACCCATGGATCCGGCGCATCCTCGACAACCTCTCACACGAGTCAGGACCGTCCAGCCCACGCATCACGACTTCCAGTTAAGTGATGCAGATGACCAGGATGACTTCCGAGTTGCCGTCATTGATGTCAACAAGGTCAATGCCATCAATCCAGACGATGAGTGGTGTGCCACCCTGACGGTCAACCGATCGCGCGTCGCCTTCCGTCTGGACACCGGCGCATCCGCCAACCTGATTGCTTACTCTGCAGTCCAGGCCATGAAGGTCAAACCACCCATCACACCATCCCGGCTTAAGATGGTTGACTATAACGGGAACGTTATCCCGTCCGTAGGATCTTGCCAGCTACAGGTGACTCACAAGAGGTACACGGCCACACTCCCCTTCGAAGTTGTGGGCTCATCAAAGGACTCGTTACTGGGCGCACAGGCGTGTAAGGTCCTTCACCTGGTACAGCGCATCATGTCTCTCTCTCCAGATGAGATATCCGACTTCCCGGATGCTGAGTTCCACGCGAATCTCCATTCCCTCCTCGCTCACAACCAGGAGGTTTTTGAAGGCATGGGGACATTGCCACACACGTACAAGATTCGACTCAGACCGGACGCCATCCCTGTCGTTCACGCACCTCGCAGGGTTCCTGCGCCTATCAAAGACCGCCTCAAGGCACAACTGCAGATTCTTCAGGACCAAGGGGTCCTATCCAAGGTCACGGAGCCCACGCCATGGGTCAGCTCCACGGTCTGTGTAAAGAAGCCCTCTGGCGAGCTCCGTATATGTATAGATCCAAAAGATCTGAACAACAACATCATGCGGGAACACTATCCCATCCCGAAACGAGAAGACCTCACCAGCGAGATGGCGCGAGCCAACATATTCACTAAATTGGATGCGTCCAAAGGATTCTGGCAGATCAAACTGGACCCGGCCAGCCGAAGACTATGCACATTCAACACCCCTTTTGGCAGATTCTGCTACAACCGGATGCCATTCGGCATCATTTCGGCATCTGAAGTATTCCACCGCATTATGGAGCAGATGATGGAAGGCATCGAAGGGGTACGTGTATATGTGGACGATATCATCATTTGGTCCACCACTCCGCAGGAACACATGCATCGTCTTCGACGTGTCTTCACCCGCATACGGCAAAATGGCCTGCGTCTCAACCGTGCGAAGTGTGCTTTCGGCCAGACGGAGCTGAAATTCCTCGGGGACCACATCTCAAGGTCCGGGGTCCGTCCCGATGCAGACAAGGTTAGCGCCATCACAGCCATGCCACGACCGGCTGACAAGAAGGCTGTCTTAAGATTCCTGGGCATGGTCAACTTCCTTGGGAAGTTCATTCCCAACCTGGCTTCTCATACAACAAACATGCGCCATCTCGTAAAAAAATCGACGGAATTCAACTGGCACCAGTCGCATCAGCGGGAATGGGAGGAGCTCAAGCACAAACTGGTCACGGCACCAGTGCTGGCCTTCTTTGACGCGACTCGCCCTACAAAGATCTCAACAGACGCCAGCCAATCTGGTATTGGAGCGGTACTCCTACAAAAAGACAGCACGTCATCATGGGCCCCGGTTGCGTATGCCTCACGAGCCATGACCCCTACCGAACAGCGCTACGCGCAAATCGAAAAAGAATGCCTGGGCTTGTTAACTGGACTGGACAAGTTCCACGACTATGTGTATGGCCTGCCACGATTCACGGTCGAAACTGACCACCGCCCCCTGGTCAACATCATTAACAAAGACCTGAACGACATGACTCCTCGCCTCCAGCGCATCTTACTTAAACTCAGGAGGTACGATTTTGAACTGATCTACACTCCGGGGAAGGAACTCATAGTGGCGGACACTCTTTCCCGAGCAGTGAGCACACCACCAGATGCGGAGGGGTTCGTGCGTCAAATTGAGGCACACGTGACTCTGACAGCAGCAAATATGCCAGCTGATGATCCTTGTCTGGCCCACATACGCGCAGAGACGGCGACTGACCCTCTGCTGCAGCGAGTGATGCGCCACATGACGGAAGGGTGGCTAAAAGGGCAGTGCCCCCAGTTTTATAATGTGCGAGATGATCTCACCAATATAGACGGGGTCCTTATGAAATCGCATAGGATCGTCATTCCACACAGTGTGCGCCAGATGATTCTTCGTCAACTACACGAAGGCCACTTGGGCGTCGAAAAATGCAGACGAAGGGCCCGGGCGGCGGTATATTGGCCGGGTATTAATGAAGACATAGCCAACATGGTGCTTAACTGCACAACCTGTCAGAGGTTTCAGCCAGCGCAACCTCCGGAAACACTTCTACCACACGAGATGGTGACGTCCCCCTGGGCGAAGGTGGGTGTTGACCTATTTCACGCGCTCGGCAGAGATTACATTGTTATTATAGACTACTTCTCAAACTACCCGGAAGTCATGCCTCTCCATGATCTGACGTCGTCCGCAGTCATTGGGGCCTGCAAGGAAACGTTTGCTCGCCATGGCATTCCAAGGACTGTCATGTCAGACAATGGACCTTGTTTTGCCAGCCGTGAATGGTCGTCCTTTGCCGCAGCATATGGTTTCACTCATGTGACATCCAGCCCTCTGCATCCACAATCGAACGGGAAGGCTGAAAAGGGTGTCCACATCGCAAAGCGGCTCCTGTGCAAGGCGGCTGATGCCGGATCGGACTTTAACCTTGCCTTGCTGGCCTATCGATCGGCCCCGTTATCCACGGGCCTCTCGCCAGCGCAGCTACTAATGGGTCGCTCCCTCAGGACGACGGTACCTTCCGTCCTGGCACCGACAACAGACCATGAGGCGGTTCTTCGGAACATGCAACTGCAGCGTGATCGCCAGAAAGGTCGGTACGACACACGAGCGACGGACCTGTCCCCCCTGTCCTCCGGAGACAAAGTACGCGTCCATCAACCGTATGGTGGCTGGTCAGCACCGGCCGAAGTCCTCCGACAAGTGGCTCCCCGCTCGTTCCTGGTTCGCATGCCGGATGGTTCCGTGCGTCGCCGCAATCGGCGCGCCCTTCGCCGACTTCCACGCTCACAGCCACACAACACGCCAGATCCTCAACAGGCTTCCGAGGATGACTTTGTGGAGCTGCCGCACATCACGCCCTTTCCATCGCCACCCATGGCCATGCCTGCACAGCAGCCGGTGGTTCTTGATCCACCCTTAAGGCGGTCAACCCGAATTCGTCGCAAACCCATTAGAATGGACTTATAATACAGTTCATATGTTTAATAAGTTGGACAATTTTACATGATAACCTGTTGTTGTTTATCGTTCCAGATGTCGTCTGACTGGACAACTGTTCAAATTTTTTTTTCTTCTTCTCTCGTTCGCATTTCTGTTATGTTATGGTACAACTGGATTCATGTGACGCACTCGACATCGCCCCATGTACATAGTTCCGTCATAGACACATGCTGCACACGACACACACACACTCTTAGATGCACTCACGTCACGATCATATTTATTACCACGTAGGCACATATCTTTGTAAAAAGGGGGGATGTCATGATATTCAAACACACACATCATGATGGACACACTAACAGGCAAATCAGAGTACACAACACCACAACCAATCACAGACAAGAACACCAACCATATAAAAAGCACGAGCACGACACCTGGAGGTCAGTAGGTCTGGGGAGAAGGAAACAAGAAAGAGCTGTTGAAACACCACAAGCAGGGAGCCCCCCACGTGCAGAGTGCAAAGACCAAGTTGTAAATAGTGAGTTTAAATAAAGAAGCGTTGTACCATATGCAACTGTGTTGGCTCTTCTGTGTGTCAGAACACCCAACACCACACCAGGTTCGATTCCCGGCTTGGGAATCACTGTCTGTGAATCACTGTCGGTGCTCCGGTTTCCTCCCCCAGTCCAAAGATGTGCAGGTTAGTTGGATTGGCCATGCTAAATTGTCCTTAGTGTCCACAACGGGCGTGATTCTCCCTGCCCCGCGCTGGCCGGAGAATCCCCGCAACCGCGCCACGCCACCCCGACGCTGGCACGTGATTCTCCTCGAAGCGGCAAATCAGCGCCATTGGCATTTGGCACGACGCCGGTCGTGGGCCGCTGTAACCGGCCGGGCCGCCGATTCTCCGACCCGGATCGGCCGAGTGGCCGCACTAAAAAGGCAGAGTCCCGCCGGCGCTGTACACAACTGGTTGCAGCCGGCGGGAACTCTGCGCGCAGGGTCGGGGGGACGGCCTGTGGTGGGGGGAGGGTGGCTCCGACCTCGGGGGGGTGCCTCCGATGGGGCCTGGCCCGCGATCGGGGCCCACCGATTGGCGGGCCGGCCTTTCGCTCCCCGGGCCTATTTTCTTACGCGCCGGCCCCTGACCTCCCGCGCCATGTTGCGTCGGGGCCGGCACGTTGAGGGAGACCATGGCACATGCGCGGGTTGGCGCGGCGCATTGGAATGGGAGGCTGGAGTGGCGTGAACCACTCCAGCGCCGTGCTGTCCCCCTGCATTTCCGACGGTGTGGACACTCTGCCGCCGAATGGGAGAATCCCGCCCTTCAGGTGGGGTTACTGGGATAGGGCAGAGGTGTGGGCTTAAGTACTGCTCTTTCCAAGGGCCGATGCAGACTTGATGGGCTGAATGGCTTCCTTCTGCACTGTAAATTCTACGTCTATGTCTATGTATTTGGAAGTTAGTGTACATGGTGGAATAAATGATGTCTTACCTGCAGCTAAATCTGTGATTTTCACTGTTGTTCTTTCAGGCTGAGATGTGACATTGGTGACAAAGATGGGACCCAAACCCACTACAGGCTGACTGATTTAACCAGTAGAGAAATATCCAAAAGTTCATTATTGCCTATGCGTTGTGGTCCACAATAGTGCAATGCCAGAAAAAAAAGCTTGATGACTGAATGCATTCTGCCAGTATTTGTATAGTTATGAACAAATTTATTTTTAACTTAAGATTTGAAAGTCTAAAAGATCATGAAATGTGGGCGCTTCTTCATTGAAGTCGTCATAAATTTTTGACACCACAGTGCTGGCAAGATTTTACAGCATCTTGCAATTTCCCTCCAAATTGTAACTTCTTTTCTGATGCTTCTTTTATGTTCCTGGGCTTAAGGAACTGTCTGGTCACTGGAGGCTTCCTGAGTTAGTATTGCCCTGTTCTGTTTAGGAACCTCTGTTTGTCTCACCAGCTGTGCTACTTTTTCTCTGGTCATATCTTCCTTGGCTTGCAATTAGTCTAATAAGGATTAATTGGTAATACCAACTACAATGTGGACTTATATTAATTCTGTTAATATGACTCCATAGTCACATTCTTCAACACGCCTGTAAAGATCATTAATAAAAGAATCTGCTAGTTCATCGATCCTTATGTTGAACTTGACCCTTTCCAGAATCTTACTGCTCATCAGGTTGAAACAGTTGTCAAAGGCATTAAAGACTTCTTCAAATTCTTCAGAGATCACATTAATGCCCTTTCTCGCAATAACATCATCTGCTACTGTTCTTGTGCAGCAAAGGAAGTGTTGACCTGTTCAGCTTCAGACTCACTGTCCAACCCTGAAGCAACTCAGAACTTCAAGAATCTTTTTCTCCAAAGTGCCCAGTTTGGAGTTTGATTTGGTCTTTCCATGTGCCCAACCCTCTCAGGAAACATAAATTTAGGGTACATGGCTTTTCTCAGCTTTTAGATGGTTTAATCGGAATTTTAACTAGTATTTGAAGCTTTCCTGTGCTATTCAGACTTTCACCGAGACCCACTGCAGTCACAGTATATCCCTGGAGGATCTCTTAATTTGATTAGATTAGATTTAGATCTATTGCCATGTGCACTGAGGTACAGTGAAAAGTGTTGTTCTGTGTACAGTCCAGGCAGATCGCTCCAAACGTGAAAATGTGAAAACATACATGAAAACATGGAACTTACGATAAATACTTGATGTAAATACATAAACATAGACATCAGGTGCAGCATACAGAGTATAGTGCTGCAACTGCAGAGAAGCTGCTTAGAATGATCAGTTCAATCCATCAGATGGTCGTTCAGGAGTCTGGTCAGCGAGGAATAATCTGTTTTTGAATCTATTGGTGTGTGTTCTCAGACTTTGTATCTTCTGCCTGATGGGAGAGAGTGTAACCCAGCTGGGAGGGGTCTTTGATTATGTTGCCCGCTTTCCCAAGGCAGCGGGAGGTGCAGGCAGAGTCAATGGATGGGAGGCGGTTTCGCCTGATGGACTGGGCCGTGTTCACGACTCTCTGTAGTTTCTTCCAGTCTTGGGCTGAGCAGTTGGCATACCAAGCTGCAATGCAGAGAATCATAGAATAGAATCATAGAAGTTTACAGCATGGAAACAGGCCCTTCGGCCCAACCAGTCCATGCCGCCCAGTTTTTACCATTAAGCTAGTCCCAGTTGCCCGCACTTGGCCCATAGCCCTCTATACCCATCTTACCCATGTAACTATCTAAATGCTTTTTAAACGACACAATTGTACCCGCCTCTACTACTACCTCTGGCAGCACATTCCAGGCACTCACTACCCTCTGAGGCCCTCGGGGCAGCACGGTAGCCTTGTGGATAGCACAATTGCTTCACAGCTCCAGGGTCCCAGGTTCGATTCCGGCTTGGGTCACTGTCTGTGCGGAGTCTGCACATCCTCCCCGTGTGTGCGTGGGTTTCCTCCGGGTGCTCCGGTTTCCTCCCACAGTCCAAAGATGTGCAGGTTAGGTGGATTGGCCATGATAAATTGCCCTTAGTGTCCAAAATTGCCAGTAGTGTTGGATGGGGTTACTGGGTTATGGGGATAGGGTAGAGGTGTGGACCTCGGATAGGGTGCTCTTTCCAAGAGCCGGTGCAGACTCGATGGGCCGAATGGCCTCCTTCTGCACTGTAAATTCTATGAAATCTATGAAGAAATTGCCCCTCTGGGCCCTTCTGAATCTCTCCCCTCTTACCTTAAACCTATGCCCTCTAGTTTTAGACTCCCCTACCTTTGGGAAAAGATGTTGACTATCTACCTTATCTATGCCCCTCATTATTTTATAGACCTCTATAAGATCACCCCTAAGCCTCCTACGCTTCAGGGGAAAAAGTTCCAGTCTATCCAGCCTCTCCTTATAACTCAAACCATCAAGTCCCGGTAACATCCTAGTAAATCTTTTCTGCACTCTTTCTAGTTTAATAATATCCTTTCTATAATAGGGTGACCAGAACTGCACAGTATTCCAAGTGTGGCCGTACCAATGTCTTGTACAACTTCAACAAGACGTCCCAACTCCTGTATTCAATGTTCTGACCAATGAAACCAAGCATGCCGAATGCCTTCTTCACCACCCTGTCCACCTGCGACTCCACCTTCAAGGAGCTATGAACCTGTACTTCTAGATCTCTTTGTTCTATAACTCTCCCCAACGCCACACCATTAACTGAGTAGGTCCTGGCCTGATTCGATCTGCCAAAATCCATCACCTCACATTTATCTAAATTAAACTCCATCTGCCATTCGTCGGCCCACTGGCCTAATTGATCAAGATCCCGTTGCAATCCTAGATAACCTTCTTCACTATCCACTGTGCCACCAATCTTGGTGTCATCTGCAAACTTACTAACCATGCCTCCTAAATTCTCATCCAAATCATTAATATAAATCACAAATAACAGTGGACCCAGCACCGATCCCTGAGGCACACCACTGGTCACAGGCCTCCAGTTTGAAAAACAACCCTCTACAACCACCCTCTGTCTTCTGTCGTCCAGCCAATTTTGAATCCAATTGGCAACCTCACCCTGGATCCCGTGAGCTTTAACCTTCTGCAACAACCTACCATGCGGTACCTTGTCAAAGGCTTTGCTAAAGTCCATGTAGACAACGTCTACTGCACTGCCCTCATCTACCTTCTTGGTCACCCCCTCAAAAAACTCAATCAAATTTGTGAGACATGATTTTCCACGCACAAAGCCATGCTGACTGCCCCAAATCAGTCCTTGCCTCTCTAAATGCTTGTAGATCCTGTCTCTCAGAATACCTTCTAGCAACTTATCTACGACAGACGTTAGGCTCACCGGTCTGTAGTTCCCAGGCTTTTCCCTGCTGCCCTTCTTAAACAAGTGCACAACATTCGCTACTCTCCAATCTTCAGGCACCTCACCTGTGGCTGCCGATGATTCAAATATCTCTGTTAGGGGACCCGCAATTTCCTCCCTAGCCTCCCACAACATCCTGGGATACATTTCATCAGGTCCCGGGGATTTATCTACCTTGATGCGCTTTAAGACTTCCAGCACCTCCTCCTCTGAATATGCACACTTCTCAAGACATCACTATTTATTTCCCTTAGTTTCCTAACATCCATGCCTTTCTCCACCGTGAATACCGATGAGAAATATTCATTCAGGATCTCCCCCAACTCTTGTGGCTCTGCACATAGATGTCCTTGTTGCTCCTTAGAGATAGGATGCTTTCTATGTACAGTAAGAGTCATTGTGGACATGCCAAATTTCCTTAATTTCCTGAGCAAGTATTGGCGCTGTTGTGCTTTCATGGTTATAGCGTCGATGTGGGTGGACCAGGACAGATTGTTGGTGGTGTTTATCTCTAGGAATTTGGGTGGGCAGCACGGTAGCACAGTGGTTAGCACTGTGGCTTCACAGCCTCAGGGTCCCAGGTTCGATTCCTGGCTTGGGTCACTGTCTATGCGGAGTCTGAACATTCTCCCCGTGTCTGCGTGGGTTACCTCCAGGTGCTCCGGTTTCCTCCCACAAGTCATGAAAGACGTGCTGTTAGGTGATTTGGACATTCTGAATCCTCCCTCAGTGTACCCAAACAGGTGCTGGAATGTGGTGAATAGGGGCTTTTCACAGTGACTTCATTGCAGTGTTAATGTAAGCCTACTTGTGACAATAAAGATAATTATTATTAGCTGTCAATGCTCTCCACCTCGGCACCATTGATACAGACAGAGGCGTGTACGACACATCGTTTCATAAGTCGATGACCAGCTCCTTACTTTTGCTGACATTGAGGAAGAGATGATTGTCATTGCACCATGCCACCAGGTTCTCTAACTCCTACCTGTATTCTGACTCATTGTTGTTTGAGATCTGACCCACTATGGTCGTGTCATCAGCAAACTTGCAATTTAAGTTTTCGCTGAATTTTGCCACACAGTCGTGTGTGTATAAGAAGTATGGTTGGTGGTAATTAGGCAGCCTTGCAGGATCCCAGTATTGAGGACTCTCATGACGGAGGTGTTGTTGTTTATCCTTACTGATTGTGGTCTGTGGGTCAGGAATTCAAGGATCCAGTTGCAGAGGGAGGAGCCGAGTCCTAGGTTTTGGAGTTTGGATATGACCTTGGCTGGGATTATGATTCTGAAGATGGAGCTGTAGCCAATGGACAGCAGTCTGTCGCAGGAGTCCTTGTTGTCAAGATGCTCCAGGGATGAGTGTAGGGCCAGAGACATAGCATCTGCTGTGGACTGGTTGTGGCAGTAGGCGGATTGCAGTGGATCAAGGAAATCTGGAAGATTGGAGTTGACATGCCTCATGACTAACATAGAACATAGAACATTACAGCGCAGTACAGGCCCTTCGAACCTCGATGTTGCGCCGACCTGTGAAACCACTCTAAAGCCCATCTACACTATTCCCTTATCATCCATATGTCTATCCAATGACCATTTGAATGCCCCTAATGTTGGAGAGTCCACTACTGTTGCAGGCAGGGCATTCCACGCTCTTACTACTCTCTGAGTAAAGAACCTACCTCTGGCATCTGTCCTATATCTATCTCCCCTCGACTTAAATCTATGCCCCCTCATGCTAGACATCACCATCCGAGGAAAAAGGCTCTCACTGTCCACCCTATCCAATCCTCTGATCATCTTGTATGCCTCAATTAAGTCATCTCTTAGCCTTCTTCTCTCTAACGAAAACAGCCTCAAATCTCTCAGCCTTTCCTCATAAGATCTTCCCTCCGTACCAGGCAACATTCTGGTAAATCTCCTCTGCACCCTTTCCAATGCTTCCACATCCTTCCTATAATGCGGCGACCAGAATTTCATGCAATACTCCAAATGCGGCCGCACCAGAGTTTTGTACAGCTGCAACATGACCTCATGGCTCTGAAACTCAATCCCTCTACCAATAAAAGCTAACACACCATACGCCTTCTTAACAATCCGCTCAACCTGGGTGGCAACTTTCAGGGATCTATGTACATGGACACCAAGATCTCTCTGCTCATCCACACTGTCAAGAATCTTACAATTAGCCCAGTACTCTGTCTTCCTGTTATTCCTTCCAAATTAATCACCTCACACTTTTCTGCATTAAACTCCATTTGCCACCTCTCAGCCCAGCGCTGCAGCTTATCTATGTCCCTCTGTAACTTGTAACATCCTTCCGCACTGTCCACAACTCCACCAACTTTAGTGTCATCTGCAAATTTACTCACCCATCCTTCTACGCCCTCCTCCAGGTCATTTATAAAAATGACAAACAGCAGTGGCCCCAAAACAGATCCTTGTGGTACACCACTAGTAACTGGACTCCAGTCTGAACATTTCCCATCAACTACCACCCTTTGTCTTCTTCCAGCTAGCCAATTTCTGATCCAAACTGCTAAATTACCCTGAATCCCATGCCTCCGTATTTTCTGCAGTAGCCTACTGTGGGGAACCTTATCAAATGCTTTACTGAAATCCATATATACCACATCAACTACTTTACCCTCATCCACATGTTTGGTCACCTTCTCAAAAAACTCAATAAGGTTTGTGAGGCACGACCTACCCTTCACAAAACCGTGTTGACTATCTCTAATCAAATTATTCCTTTCCAGATGATTATACATCCTATCTCTTATAACCTCTCGAAGCACTTCATAATAATAGATGTCAGGGCCACCGGTCGGTAGTCATTGAGGCACGTTGCCTGGTGCTTCTTTGGCACCAGTATGATGGTGATCTTCTTGAAACAGGTGGGAACCTCGGAGTGGAATAGGGAGAGGTTAAAGATGTCTGCGAACACACCTGCCAGTTAGTCCACGTTGGATCTGAGTGCACGACTCCTTCAGAACCCGTTGCCAATTAAACTTGATATTTACTTCTTAAATACTATAAAGCTGTTTAGAAACTGCTTTCACTTCACTCTCCATTCCCTTTACCTGAAGCATCGACATTTGCAGTCTTTTAAAAAATGTTGTGCTGCCTCGCAGTCACCATATGCGTCCGTATCAACCTTAGACCTGGGCTGTAGCGCTTTCCATAACCCGCCCTTGCTGGGCATCTGGTCTTTGCAATGCTTCCTGCCCAGTGCGCTATTAAAATCAATTTTTACCCTTCTTAAGGATTTTTCATCAGTTCCATGATCTTTGCTTGGTTCACTGAGTCGAAGCTTACGGTCGCTGGGTCAGGGTTTTCTTCACAGATCACCACGTGCGGTGATGCAGCCCTGAATGACTTTGAAATTATTTTCTGAGTCTTCCGGCCTCCATGGAGCAACTTAAGAGTTCTTTAACTGTGTCTCGTAGAGTTCTGCAACACTGATACCACTTTTGCAGGTTGAACTTTCAGAGATTTGGGTCCATTCCTGTTGGCACCATTCTGTATGTTGGTTAGTCTAGCTTCAGAATGATTACCGAGACTTTGGCATGTTCAAACAACTGGTTTATTTTATACACCTGAAATATGTACAGCTATACATGGCTAAGTATTACACTGCTGAAGCATGGTAGCACAGTGGTTAGTTAGCACAGTTGCTTCACAGCACCAGGGTCCCAGCTTCGATTCCCGGCTTGGGTCGCTATCCTGTGCGGAGTCTGCACGTTCTCCCCGTATCTGCGTGGGTTTCCTCCGGGTGCTCCGGTTTCCGCCCACAGTCCAAAGATGTGCAGGTTAGGTGGATTGGCCATGATAAATCACTCTTAGTGTCTAAAAAAAAGGTTAGGCGGGGTTACTGGGTTACGGGAGGCGTGGCTTAAGTGGGGTGCTCTTTCCAAGTGCCGGTGCAGACTCGATGGGCTGAATGGCCTCCTTCTGTACTGTAAATTCTATGGTTACTTTCTATGAAGCCATGGATATTCTCCACCCTCCTTTTCTCATCATGCCTTTTCTCCCCTCATCATTATGTGATGTGCTATTTACACAGTCTCATATATTAACTCTACAAACCTTAATAGTGCAGCCAAGAGGTGAGGGAGCTGGTCATAAGTCTTTGCCAGCAACTGTTCCTCTCTATTCAAAATATTATTGGTCCATTGACTGATATGGCAGTAATAGAAAGGACTCCAGTAGAACCATGCCT
This sequence comes from Scyliorhinus torazame, assembly GCF_047496885.1. Classification (NCBI taxonomy): domain Eukaryota; kingdom Metazoa; phylum Chordata; class Chondrichthyes; order Carcharhiniformes; family Scyliorhinidae; genus Scyliorhinus; species Scyliorhinus torazame. The sequence continues at coordinate 86,740,487 of NC_092717.1, forward strand.
GGTGACTAAATGTGTAGGAACTATGCAGGCCCATAAACCAGCAGCTGAACCAGAAATAGATGCATCTTCTGGTCAGCAGCTCCCCAGCGACTAGTTATCTGCTACTGGGCATGACTCTGGCACAGGAGTGGTAAGGTCATGGACATGTGGGAGATGCAGGAGGCATTGGGGTCAAGCTCTTTATGATAGTGGTGCACAGTAATGGGTGACAAAATCAATACTTTTGGTGTTTAGTAATTTTTTCTGTAATATTATTTATTGAAATTTGTATTTATAATTTACTGTTGTATTCTATTTGAGGTTGTTTTTGTCACACATTGACCTGTAGTCATTGCAAGCTGTTCAAAATTACTTCAACAAGAAACATTTCAATATTTGAATAGTTTAAAAAAGAAAATGACTAATTAGCATAAATTATAGCAAAAGTCATGCACTAAAGCAGCTGAAGTTGACCTTCAACAATAACTTCCTCAAATGCCTCCCAACGAGTCTATGCTGCTAAAATAGGATGTCATGTGTTTCACTTCCAAATTAATTTGTCTTTTGTCAGATTTCCAGGCAGAGGGAGAGGGATTTTACCATTCTTAATATCCAACTACCTCAGCCATTGCCTGCTGACTATCTACTCTGCATGCTGCATCCAGGGCTTCCTCATGTGCTCCCTGAGGTATGGCTGCAGCGATATCCATATTTGGATCCTCCATTTCATCGTCTTCTGCCGCCATCTTGTCTAAAAGATGAAAGATGAGTCCTTCCTGCCGGGAAATGTTGCGCAATATACAATAGACCACGCCAACCGTCAACACTTAAACAGAAGTGTAAAATGCTCTCTGATCTGTACAAGAACCAGAAATGTGATTTCAGCACTCTGATAGTCCTCTCCGCCACTTGACTTGTTAGCATGCGTGCTTGGTTGCATCTTCCCTGTGCTGCATCATTTGTCCTGCAGTAGGGTGTCATCAGCCACATCATCATAGCCAACTCTTGCCACCCAGTAGCCATCCTGATCTTTGAGGTAATGTACTCAAGGGTTGATACAAGATGGGGTTTCTGAGGATGAAGGTATTATGAGCTCATTCCCATGATTTGCATTTAAATGCGGGGTTCTGAGTTGGGGATTAGCAACAATCGCAATATTCCACAAGTTAAAGGGTGAGATTTTCAGCCTGCATTCACCACAGGCGAAAATAGAGACACGGGAACGGGAATCTCGACAGGGATTTTCCATGCGCCTCACCGGTGACAAAACAAAGTTCCCTGGGAACCTCATTTAAATAAATAAACATATGTTTAAAGAGCTTCCCCGTCATGTGTTCGAGCTGAAGAAGAGAGAAAAGTGGAAGAAGTAGGAAGAAGAATAAAAGGGTGAAAGATGGAAATGACATAAGTTGGTTTTGAGGGGAGGGAAGAAGAATGCAAAGCAAAGGAGAATGAATGGAGGCTAGAAAGTGAAGTATGAGTGGAGACAGAAAGGGCAGCTATGCCTAATTTGGTACATTTTTGTAAAATGGGGATTTTGCTTTTTGTACATAGGGCTCACACATTTTTGTTTGTTAGCTTATATTATATTCATTCCATATGTGGTCCACTCTTCGGGCTGTATTTTACATGTCTCTGAAGGGTGGGGTTTGGGCAGGGAGGCACATAAAATTGTGTGGATGCCTATTACGAACCCACCACCTTCCTACATCCACCCAAGTGCACCCCTGTAATACACGGGGTGGGCAGAGCCCAAAACTGGTAGCCCATCCATCATATTCAACTGAGTAATCAAGGATTAGGCTTCTTATCAAACCAATTGGCCCTGAAAATATGCTGCCAATGCCATAAAATGTTTGGTAAAGGCATCTCGGTAGGAACAGGCAGCCCACTTTTTTAACAAAGTTCTTCAAAGGGCGGGTAGGCAGGGGGGGGTTTCAAACTTTTGGGGCTGCCCTTTGCCAATCAGGGGCCGTTCCCCTAGGATTGACATCTACTTCTTTCCTACCTACTCGCACACTTAAACTAATCCCCTTCATGGTCCCCCTTCCTTGTCCCACTCCCTGACACACCCAAACCCTCCCTACCCATGACCTCAGACTTATCAGTTCCAGGGATCTTCCTTTTTCTTTTGCAATGCTGGCAGTGGCCATTGATATGCTCTTGGCACTGCCAGCCTATCTAGCAGCTCCAGAGAGCGGGGCTTCTTTGCCAGTGAGGGGTTGAATACCCGTTTGGCCCTTGTTTAACCCACTTGTAGCACATTATGGCCGCCGGGCAGGTTGGTGTGCAGAATGTAGGCTCCTGACCAATTTTCTTTCTGTCGGGGTGGGGGTGGGGTCGGGGTATAGCTTTTGAACCTCCCCGCTGCCCCTCACCGCACCCCCCCCCCACCCCCCCACCCCCGCGCACCATATTATTCTGTGTCTGGTCTTCAAAGCGAAAAGTTTCAATATCTCTGCCATAAATCATTAAAAAGCGCAGGCATTCTTTTGTTTCATTGAAAAATAGTGATTAAAAAGAATTTGGTATAAGGCATTAAAATTGTCAGAGGTATGGATGGATAATCTAACGTTTCTCTGCTCAAAGTTTCTTACAGTAAATTATCTTCTGAAAATTACCTTTGCCTCCCATAGGTCCATTCAATATATAGATACAATAAAACTCCAATTAAGTGCGACATCTGCCATCCCCATGGTAAATGAAATAAAAACTGATTAACTTCATGAGCTTTGGTGTATCGCAAGTGCCAGCAACGTAATTTGATTTCAACAGAGATACATTTTCAATGGGTGGAAAGTAGAGAAATAAAGTTGAAGTCCATGAATATATATTGATAACCTACATTCAAAAAAGAAAAACGTACATTTAAAGAGTGCTTAACTCAACCATCGGATGTCTCAAAGCACTTCACACACAATGAAGTAATCTTTGAAGTGTAGTCACTATTATAATGCACATGTATGCCCGCAGAATTTGATTTATGCATAGCTACAACCAATAGACAGTACAGCATTATAACAATCACTGTGTAACCATCACTACACTGTGGCTCCGAAAGAACAATTGGATAAATAAATTGATTACTTTACCCTGATTTATAATACCAATTATAGAAGAGAAAAAATAATGGTACGGAGGTTGTGAAGGCCAACTGATAGGGACTAACTTTAAACAAGGTAACCATCCATTTCCAGTCAATGGGTAGAGAATTCAATATCTCTTCATGAGAGTTGATGCAGGGCTGTATGATCAACCAGAAAACATAGAAAACAATTGGATCGGTTTGGGATTTGATATTGTCAACAGACAAATATGAGACCATTGATCAATATAATGTCAATTAATTTTAGTATTGTAAATTTACTTAATCAAAAGTATAGAACCACTTATCAGACACTAATGGGCCAAGCATCAAATCCATTGTTGTAAATAGTTGAGCATTGATGGATGGATTAAAGTCTGATATAATGGAATTCCTGCTGGCTGATTCAGCAAGGATGAAAAACATGTTGACACAGTTTGAATGAAGCCTTTAGCTTGTAATAGATGTGGGTGATGACAGTGACACTTTAACCCATTCAATTTCTTGAGGCAGTGAGCCATGTTTTGCTATTACTTTCCTATTTCACCATATAAAGACAGGATGGAAACTGCATTATAGCAAACAGAAACAAAATAATTGATAAGGTTCACCTTTAAACTTTCAATGTTTACATAGGAAGCTGTAGAAACCAACTATTTTCTAATACACCTGATAGGTAAAAGATAGCTATTTAGCCCTAGTTTTAAATACCCATTTTAAATTAAAGATTTCAACACTCATAACCTCAGGTCATTTCAAAACATATCGCTTCAACAGAACAAAGACACAAAACAGCACGACACAGCATAATTCCATTATAGATTTAACAGTACTTTTACTGAGCTAACAAATACATTTGCAAGACAGTTTGACACTATACTTGTGCTGTACCATTTATCAGATCAAGGACATAGCAACACCATAGCAATGCCATAGTAACATGAAGGCACCATTGTTCATAATGCGGATAACAGCTAAGTCAGCAGAAGACCAGTTTAAACTAGTTGGGATAACAGCACAGAATTGCATTCCATAACATGCACAAGTATTCAGACATGAAACATTTGAAACTAATGTTGCACATTGAAGATTGACAGCTAACCGTCAAATCAAACTCACTTGATTCTAATCCAAACCAATTAGGATGACTTAGAGGTGTAGATAGATGGCTAAAGACTGATATGGTTTTGTATAACCGTGAGGGTCGGTACGGCCATCTTTATTCATGAATCATCTATACTTTGATCTAAACTATTCGCTATCTCTATACTTTCACTTTTCCACTCTAACTCTTGAAGTAAATGCAAGCTGTTTTGTCGTAAGCAAGAAATCATTTCTGTATTATTTTGAAAGTTAAATTGTGTAAAGGTTGCTTCTCTTTAAGTCATTTTTGCTAGCTGGACTTATTGGAGAATAAGAGTTAAGTGACTCTCAATTGTAATCAAATAAAGGCAATAAACGATTCTTATTTGCACCCGAGAAGTTTTAACTCAAATTTCTACTGAGTTTTAGTGTCGCAAGTGGCACTAGATCCACATGGTAGATCTCTTTCAGAAGCTTTGATATATTTTCCATCATGACACATTAACTGAATTGTGGAACAATGGGACACTATCATCCATTCCATTTACACATTGCCTATTTTTTATTTGGGTCACAGATCAGAAAATTGGGCCTCAGGTCCCAAGCCATCAGGGATCTAAAGTTCATCCATTGCCTTATGACACAAAGAATAATCATAGAATTTACAGAGCAGAAGGAGGCCATTCGGCCCATCAAGTCTGCACCGGCTCTTGGAAAGAGCACCCTACCCAAGGTCAAGACCTCCACCCTATCCCCATAATCCAGTAACCCCACCCAACACTAAGGGCAATTTTTTGGACACTAAGGGCAATTTATCATGGCCAATCCACCTAACCTGCACATCTTTGGACTGTGGGAGGAAACTGGAGCACCCGGAGGAAACCCACGCACACATGGGGAGGATGTGCAGGCTCCGCACAGACAGTGACCCAAGCCGGAATCGAACCTGGGACCCTGGAGCTGTGAAGCAATTGTGCTATCCACAATGCTACCATGCTTCCCTAATAATGTCGATTCATTGCTTTCACTATGTTGAGACTGTGAACTGACTATATTCAAAACTTGCTAAAGTTCAAAATTTTATCTTAATTAGAACAAAACCCCATAATATGACTGGGGGACATAAAAAGCATTCCAGCCAATGAGCACCTATCACATTGGTGACTGTCACTCACCACAAATTATCTGCAAACTGAATATCTGTCTGAGGGAGCAGTAGTAAACTTAATGCGCAGAATTTTAGCTGCCAAGGTGGGCAAGCTCAGGACTTGATGGGAGGGAATCGGTTAAACTCCTGAAAAGTTGAGTGAGTCCCGGACATGGTACCACGTATTTCCGGATTTAATCCAGCTGGGTTTGCAAATGAGTGGGAAACTCTTTTCGAGCCGTCGGCTAAGAAATTCAAATATTTAAATCTCCAATGAGTTCTGGATTTACTTTCGTCAATGCTGTGTGGAACTCACCAAGGTCAACCAAGGGAGAATATTGCGGGGACTGTTTGTTCAGTAAAACTGACAGGTTGACAAGCATTTAAACAGTTGAACTGACTAGCTGCAGCTCTGCCTAAGTAAGGGACTGCGGGCAAAATTCTCCACCTCATGATGCCGCAAATGTAAACTGCGATCGAGCGGATAACTGGGCACTTAATGGATCTTAATGACTGATTTGCAACCAATTAGAGGGCCTTGCACCAGAGTCTCTGGCGCTCCATGATTCTTCGGTGCTCTGGGCCGGGAATCACATGGGCCCGGTCACTTCTGGTATTTACTAGCGTGGGCCTACGGGGTAACCCCTTAGGAGAATTGCCCCCAGGTTGCATCTGAGGGCCATCTTCCCCCCCACAATGCACTACCTTCCCACCACTCCTCTACCAGACCCCCCTCTGCTCCCCTCCAGGGACCTCCTTAATAGGGAGATGCACCCAGGGACCCCATAAATAAGGAGACCCTCCAGGGACCCCAAGAATCGGGAGATTACCAGGACCCCCTAACTCGAGGGACCCCTACACAGAGACCCCTGAACAGAAGGGATCCTTACAGGGACCCCCTAATACAACCCCCCTGAGTTTGGGATTTTCTAGGTCAGCCCCAGTACAGGGGGCTGTGAAGGACAGTAATGTTTATAAACATGAAGCTCTGGTTGAGAGCTCCTGGACCACATGAAACAGAGTTAAGTGTTTTCTGTTAGTTTCAGGTACTCAAAGGTGAAACGAGATGAATGTAACAATGCTGACAGCTGTGTGTGTGTGGAATCTGTCAATCACAGCCTTGTAAAATCAATATCAAAGATTAATGAATGAATGGCTTGCAGATCAAAGATTTGAGGGAGTTTCAACCCAACTGATTGGTTTTCTCTTTACAGGAATTGACAAGTGGTGCTTTCTGTGTCTGAGTCAGCAGGTGTATTACCCTTGAGAGTTTTAAAGCAGTGATTTTGTTTCACTGCCTCCGTCTGGGGACTTCCCTCTAGCTTACAGATAGGGGTAGCTTTTCAGGGGGGGGGGGTTTCGCGGAAGGGTCTCTTTAATTAGGGGTCTGTGTGGTGGATTTTTTTATTTAGGTGGCCTGTGGGGGTCTCTTTATTCAGGAGATCTGTGGGGGTCTCTTTATTTGGGAGGTTTCTGTGGAGGGGGGGTCTCTTTATTTAGGAGGTCTCTGTGGGGGTCTCTTTATAGCGGGGTCTCTTTAATTAGGGGGGCCATGATGGGCATTTCTTTAATTAGGGGTCTCTGGTGGGAGGTGGTTGGGGGGGGGGTGTCTAGTGCGGGTGGGGTGAGAAGATCTTGGATTGTGGAGGGGAGGTGTGGCCCACCGATGGACTTTGGGGCAACTCCCTTAAAGAGTTACTCCCTTTGCCCATTGCAAGGTCCTCCATGTCAGGGTCATGCTTGTCCACACCCAGAAAACCGGAGAATCATGCTAGCCAGAAGAATATGGTTCCCAGCCCATTAATACGGCCTGCTGGCATGGGATGCAAATCTCGATCCCAATCCATCAGGGGGCTGGAGCATCAGAAAGGGCGGCGATTCCATTTTTCCCCGACGCTGGATTCTCCACTGCATAAGGGACCTGTTGTTGGCAGAGGACGCCGGAGAATCAAGCCCTAGTTTCCCTTCACTTGTTAAACACAACAAAATGTTTTCTATATCCCCTTTATATACCAAAAGTACCTGTCACCTTGGACCATGCTGTTGTAAATGATTATTTGGTCAACAATGTTGTAAGGGTTAATTTTATTGGTCCTGGCTAATTGTGCACATTGCCTTAAGCTTAAGACAGTGGTTTGCTTCAAGATGCATTCCTTACCTTGGTGCCTTTACAACATCCCATCCATCAGACTAAGCCAGGCAAGGCCAGTGTGTCCTTGATGGAAAGAAGCCCACGGCAAGTTCAAATGCTTTCGTTCCCAGCCTCTCTGTAACAGCACTCTTAATCTTCACAGAGTGGTGTTAGGGCGAAAAACAGAGAAGCAACCTTTATTGGCTGTTGATTATTAATTATTAATCCTTCAATTACAAGGTAATTGAGGTTCTTTCTTCTCAGATAATCGCCTGTTTAGAGTCGGTGACTGCAATATAGTATATATTGCTATGGTTGGGTTAGTCTCTTGGACTAATAATTGTGAGCAGCATCAACTTAGCACACTTTCTGCCCACGTGTTGGCATATAACATGGCAACTTGACCACGTTAGTTCTTTGCAGAGTGCATGTTATTAAATGAAAAACCTTTTGTCAATAAAAGTGGTTGAGTTAACCAAGTACACTGAAGCTGACTAATATAAAATATAAAATCTTAGTTGGCTTACACTTCTGCTGACATGTATGATCACCACTGCCTCAGGTGGCTCAGGCTTTCACAACAGTTCATTGCTGACATCTGCACCCTCCTGGAACAAGATCTCCTTCCCAGTGGATTAGATGAACACACATTGCTAGTAGCTATTGAGGCTGCTTTCATAGGAGAGCCACCCCAACCCCCACCACTCTCCAGTTCACTGCCTCTTCCTGGAGTTCTGTACTCTTTCTGCAAGGAGGGAAAGTGGAGAGTTGTGTGAGAGAAGGGAGGGACAACATGTGTGGATGGGTGCAGGGAGGTTTGCTAATGCTTTTGGGTAGAGTTAAACTAACTTGGCAGGGGCCTGAGATCCTGAAAGAGCGTTCAGCAGGAATAGAGGCACAGCCAAAATTAGAAGAGACATCAAGTGAGTCAGGAAGGCATAGCATGTCCAGACCATTTAAGTCACAAGAGAGTTTAGCAAGATTGGATGGTATTTATTTTAATGCAAGGAGTCTGATGAATAAGGCAGATGAATTGAGGGCACAAAATAAAACATGGGGGTATGATGACATTACTGCCACTGAGACATGCTTAAGAGAGAGGCAGGATTGGCATCTCAATAATCTGGGGGTACAGAATCTTCAGACAGGATAGGGAAGGAGATAAAAGCGTCACAATTTTGATCAGGGAATCAATTACAGCAGTAAGGAGGGACAGCATCTTAGAAGGCTCTTCAACTGAAGCCAAAAGGGTAAAACTTCCAGTTCCTCACTGGTCACAGGAGGTGTGCTAGAGGGAAGGAAGATAGCCAATGTGGTACTATCATTCAAGAAAGGAGGAAGGGACAAATTAGGAAACTACAGGGCAGTCAGTCCAACCTCAATGGTGGGGAAACTATAGGAAGAAATTCTGAGAGACAGAATTAAAAAAAAAAAAAATTTAGAGTACCCAATTCATTTTTTCCAATGAATTGGCAATTTAGCATGGCCAATCCACCTACCCTGCACATCTTTCGGTTGTGGGGGCGAAACACACGCAAACACGGGGAGAATGTGCAAACTCCACACAGACAGTCACCCAGAGCCGGGATCAACCCTGGGACCTCGGCGCCATGAGGCAGCAGGGCTAACCCACGAGATACAGAATTAATCTGCATTTGGAGAGGCAGGGATTAATCAAGAACAGTCAACATGGTATTGTTAAGCGAAGGTCATGTCCGACCAACTTGATTGAATTTTTTGAAGAGGTGACCAGGTGTGTATTTGACATAGTCTACCATCATAGAATTTACAGTGCAGAAGGAGGCCATTCGGCCCATCGAGCCTGCACCGGCTCTTGGAAAGAGCACCCTACCCAAGGTCAACACCTCCACCCTATCACCATAACCCAGCAACCCCACCCAACACTAAGGGCAATTTTGGACACGAAGGGTAATTTATCATGGCCAATCCACCTAACCTGCACATCTTTGGACTGTGGGAGGAAACCGGAGCACCCGGAGGAAACCCACGCACACACGGGGAGGATGTGCAGACTCCGCACAGACAGTGACCCAAGCCGGAATCGAACCTGGGACCCTGGAGCTGTGAAGCAATTGTGCTATCCACAATGCTACCGTGCTGCCCTCTACTTTGACTTCAGCAAGGCTTTTGATAAAGGTCCCAGATCGGAGACTGATTGCGAAGGTAAGAGCCCATTGGATTCAACGAAATTCAACAAATTGGACCCAGAATTGGCTGAGTGGCAGGAAGCAGAGGGTGATGGTCGAGGGGCATTTTTTCAACTGGAAGCTGTGTCCAGTGGGACCTGCAGGGGTCAGTTTTGGAACTCTTGCTGTTTTTTAGTTTATATAAATGATTTAGACATCAATGTAGGCGGGTTGATCAGTAAGTTTATGGATGACACAAAAATTGGTGGGGTGGTAAATAGTGAGGAGAATAGCCTTACATTACAGGAGGATATAGATAGGCTGGTCAAATGGAACTCAATCCAGATAAGTATGATAATAATAATAATCTTTAGTATCACAAGCAGGCTTACATTAACACTGCAATGAAGTTACTGTGAAAGGCCCCTAGTCGCCACATTCCGGCATCTGTTCGGGTACAGAGAGGGTAATTTCAGAATGTCCAAGTCACCTAACAAGCACGTCTTTCGGGACTTGTGGGAGGAAATCGGAGCACCCGGGGGAAACCCACGCAGACATGGGGAGAACGTGCAGACTCCATACAGAGAGTGACCAAAGCTGGGAATCGAATCTAGGACCCTGGTGCTATGAAACAACAGTGCTAACTGGAGCTAACAGTGCACTGTGCTACCGAGCCGCCAACTATACTCCAAGGCGATGCACTTGGGCAGGACAAACAAGGAAAGGGAATAGGGAATACATGATAAATAGCAAGCCCCTGGGAAGCGCCCAGGATCAGAGGGACCTTGATATGCAGGTACACCACTCCCTTAAGGTAGCAGAGTAGGTAGATATAGTGGTTAAGAAGGAATATGGTATACTTGCTTTTATTAGCCGTGGCATAGATTCTCCCAAAAGGGATCAAAGTGCCCTCGCGAGCATGTTTAGCCATGTATTTCCCAGCGGTACCAGTGCAGACTTGCATTGAATAAGGGGTTGAACAGGGAATGCGCGGCCGAGGCCACACATGGCCCTATTTTGGACAATGGGGAGCTCTGCTCACTGGAACTCCCCATTGTAGCGAGAGATCAGGACACTATTTTTAAATGGCGTCCCGATATCTGAGGCCCTCGAAACAATCCGCAACCTCTCCCTCAGCCAGCCCAAACGCACTATGGGGGGACTCCTGTGCAGTCCCCGACACCCATGCCAGCCAACCCTGGCCCGATCGCCTCTGGAAATTGTATGCCAGCTTGACACCATGGCAATGCCAACCTGGCACCATGGCAGTGTCCACACCAGCTAGTAGTGCCACCTGGGCACCGCCAAACCAGGGAGCCAAGCTGGAACTGCCAGGGTGCCCAGGTGGCAAAAGCAATGCCAGGGAACAACTTTGCCAAAAGGCATGCAGCTGTGGGCCTCCGATCCTCTGGGAGACCCCCACAAGTGCCATTCCGTCTGGTCCCCGCTTGTGGGGACCAGTGCTCAATGATGCTAGCCTGAGGTCTCTGAGGCGAAGGGGTTGATTCCAAAGCCTCAGCTACCTCGAGAATCTGCACTTTAGAGTGAAGCTTACTGCCTTGCTCTAATATGCAGATTTGCCAATCAGTGATCCTGCCCATTGTGGGCGGGATTCACATCGCAATGTCTCGAGAGATCGTGTTGGATCTCGAGAGGCATGGCGAGCCGTGTAGATCCCGGGAGGTGGGGTCTCCTGGCTTTCAACGGCCACGCTGCGCTGCGCTGCTTTTTGGGTGCAGCGTGGCTGTTGGATTGTGCCCATAGAATTTAAGAGCAGGGAGGTTATGCTGGAACCGTACAAAACATTGGTTAGGCCACATCTAGGGTATTGTGTGCAGTTCTGGCATCCACATTATAGGAGGGATGTGATAGCACTGGAAAGGGTGCAGAGGAGATTTACCAGGATGTTGCCTGGGCTGGAAAGTTTTAGCTATAAAGAGAGATTGGATAGATTGGGGTTGTTTTCCCTGGAGCAGAGGAGACGGAGGGGGGGAAATAATTGAGATGCATAAAATTATGAGGGGCATAAATAGAGTAGGCAGGAAGAAACTCTTCCCCTTGGTGGAGGGGACAATGACCAGGGGCATAGATTTAAGGTAAGGGGCAGGAGGTTTAGAGGGGATGTGCGGAAAACCTTTTCAACCAGAGGATGGTGGGAGTCTGGAACTCGTTGCTTGCAAAGGTCGTGGAGACACCCTCATAACATTTAAGAAGTATTTAGAGGTGCACTTGCAATGCCAAGGCATACAAGGTTATGGGCCAAGTGCTCGAAAATGGGATGAGAAGAGTTAAGTGGTTGTTTTTTGACTGGCGCAGACACGATGGAGCGAAGGGCCTTTTCTGTGCTGTAGACCTCTATGACTCCATGACTCTATGACTGTGAGGCATTGGTGTGAGGTTGCACAAAGATGAGAGTGAGTGAGTGAGAGTTTTAGATATTCAACTGGGGATGTGAGGAGGGGTCTGCAGAAAGGGGATTGAGTGGATCTTTAAGATATGTGGGTCTGAGAAATGAAGAGGAATGTTGGGAAATTCAGAGTGTGGAGATTCACCTTTCCTGCCCTTCTGAGGGCTTTGATGCTCTTGGAGTAATGTAGCTAGGTTCAAGGGGCCACACTCCGGTTGCTTCCTGTCCATGCATGTCTGCTCTGTTTGTTGGAAAGGCTGGCTTCTTCTTCCTGCCCTTGACAAGCATCACCTCACTTCAGTCCCTGAGATCCCACAATAAGATCTTCAGGAAAGAGTCAGAGACCTGGGGCTGGTTGGTAGGAGGGGGTGAAGGCTGCAATGAGTTGGGTCAGCTTTCCCAGGGCTCCTTTTGATTCCTGTGGCTGCCGAAGCCACAGGAATCAATGAACAGTTCAGTCATATGGGAACTTGCTGGGGTCCTTTTCACACAAAACCCTCCCCTTCTTAGATTCAGCTCATCATCCCATCCATTCTTTATGGTGATTTGGGAAACTCAGGAATGGAATTCTAATGCCATTTAAAGAGCCAAGACAAATGAGAAACAGGTTCCCAATCTGTCCCGACTGCTTGCAGGTCTGTATAGATAAAATTCCACCCAATTACACAACATTTAATGATAGGTTTAATGACAGGGGCTGATTTAGCACAGTGGGCTAAACAGCTGGCTTGTAGTGCAGAACAATGCGAGCAGCGCGGGTTCAATTGCCGTACCGGCCTCCCCGAACAGGCGCTGGGATGTGGCGACGGGGGACTTTTCACAGTAACTTCATACAAGCCTCCTTGTGACAATAAGCGATTATTATTATTAGATTTACCTCATAGAAGAACAGGATACCCATGAAAATTTGATAATGAGGACGAAGGCTGCTGTAATATTCTTATTTGTTGCATATATGGCAGTATCAGACTGCTACTTGGCTCAATAGGTGAAGAGTGATGGGAGAGGTAAGGATCTTAAACACAGCCATAAATCAATAGTGGAATAGCCTGTTTCTTGCTGTATGTAACTATCTAACTCTCTGTGAGCAGGTTTATTCTGAATTGTAAGGGGTGTCTTGTAGCTCAAGGCATCCTGGTTTACAACCCTACTATATAAACACTTCAGTTTTCTAAACTCATGGAGAGTTCACAGTTATTTTCAACAGCTAACAATAATTTCACCTCACACAGGAAAAAGGTAACTCTTTTGGTCTGTGGTTTTCAATGCAACAAGATTTGTAGAATGTACTTTCCCATGAAGCCCATGCTTTTGGCAATAAGAGTCTCCTGACAAACTCCACAACAGGAAAACAGGAGATGGTTCCCAATGTTAACGTAGCTTCTGCGTTCCCCAACGTCACATTTAGGGAGCACTCTCTATGATGCACTGGGTATCATTCCAGGACATTCCCACGTAAAGGTTTACCTGGTTTACCTGGCAATTGCCCCGAAGCGCTAACTTCCTCTGGCAATTGCATTGTAGGGAACTAACCAACAGAACTGATTTGTATAGTTAACTATGGATGATTCAGCTAGTTTTATCCTGATAGTTACTCTGAAGGAGTTAGAGGAAACAAATTATTTTTAACTCCAGAGTGACTATTCACTCCAATCTCGATGGGACACCCCACACAAACACAACCTTCCAGGGGTCCCCGATCTGAACCGTCACCCCTCCCCGGCCACCCCCCACCGCATCGTCACCTCCAACCTGACCTGACTCCCCCTCCTCACTCCCTCCTGGACCAACCCCCCCTCCTTCTGTCCCTCCCACACCGACCTCCCTTCCTCCTAGACTGACCAAAACTCCACGTCCTTTCCGCACAGACTGCAGTGCTAAGGTGTCCGGGTGCCAGGTTTCCCGTGGCAGGTTGCCCGTGCCAGGGGCCGGGCCTGTGGGGCTCGAGGACCTCGTACTCCCAGAATACGGCGCTTTGGGGGGATGGAGCATCGCAGAAGCGGCGCCACCCCCGTGTCTGTCGGGCATTTGGATTCTCCGGCCCGACACCCAACGCAATTTCAGCATCAGCGACGGGAGAATCCAGCCCCTGAAGTCTTTGGTCTTTTGGTACCCAATAACTACAGTCACCAGGTTTGTAAATGTAAAGACAATTAATTTTTATTAATAGCAATAACTATAATTGAATAGGCAGCAAATACACCTGGTTAATTATTATCTAATTCCTAACCCTCTACTCTTTAATCACCCCAATCCCCTACACACACACAACAGAGAGAAACACAGTTGGGAAAGAGGGGTGTAAAAAAAAAAATCACTAAATGTAAAAAAGGCTAAAAATTTCTGTTTCAGATGGATGACTTCCAGTTTGAAACTAGGCCTCCGTTGAATGTTCTTACTTTCAGTCTGTAATGGTTTTCAGTGTAGATTCATCAGGATCTAAGACTTCACTGCAGATTCAGAAACAGCAGGCATTTTGGAGAAAGAGAGAGAGCAACTCACAGTTTCTTCTCTCTGCGTCCAGGCGTATTCTGTCTCCTCAATTCTCTGAAAACCCCTCCTACTTGGCAGGACTCAATCACTGTCTGTTGCCTGGCAAGATATGTCTTTGGCCAATCCAATGCCATCAGCCAACTGAATGAATCCGAACTCTCAGGTGCCAGAAAGTCTGAGTTCTTCTGTTCAAAATCTAAATCTTCATAGCACAGTGCACTATTTTGCAACTTTTGAGTTCCTTGCTTCCTCTGCTTGACTTAAAGGTATATGTCCGTTAAATATCCATGGGTCAACAAATGATAACCACAAAGTAAAAGAAATAGGAAATAAGGGAAATAAGGGTCCTTACAGTATGGGTCAATTAATGTTTTCAAGACTGAAATTGATCAATGTTTTTTAGGTAAGAGTATCAAGAATTATGGGGAAAATGAATGATCAAGTTCAGGTACAGATAACCATGATCTAATAGAAAAATGGAAAAGGCTTCAGGGCCGATTGTCTTACTTACATTCCTGTGTATTCAGCCATGAGTTTACATATCATGCAAATATCTTCGACAGTTCTCTGATGCACTACTAGGCAGAGAAATCACTTTAAAAATCAAAGAAAGGTTGTCTTGATCTGCGTGTAAAGCCTGCTAAGTGGATATCAGCATGTAAAGCGCGAGTGCCGCCTGTGATGTCGGTCTCTAATTGCCTCGAATCTAGACTGATCTAGTCTCTTTCATATAGTGCCTGACACCAGCCTGTACCCAACCTTGGAAATGAAGATCCCACCTTTGCGGGCACTTTCTCCTGAGAGGGATGAACTGAGTCGGGTATTTTCTGCCAACCGCCTCAAGGATGAAAAAACAGCCTTTATGTCCCCTTTCCAACTTACTTTCCTACCTGTCTTTGTGTCATCAACACATTTAGCAATCTCCTTCCGACCATTGTGTCAGACAAGTGCAACAAGGACCAATTTTGCGTAACAAAGTTCTGTGCCCATCAGCGCCAGGACATGTGCGTTGATATTGTCTCAAGTGACATCTTAGGTACCCGTGGCAATGCCTTAAACAGTTAGCAGCCTAAGTGCCTGAAAAGTCTCTATGGAGCCAGGCTACTGCCAATTACAATCGGCCCCATTCGCTCTGCTGGGATTTACTGAAGGAAGCTCATGATAACGTAGCCAACTTGAAATGCGATACTGGCAAGGGGTGCATACCTTCTGAAGGCACAACAGGAGCATTACCATTACTGAAACCCCCCACTCTCATCATCCTGATGTTACCTGACCAGGAACGGAAATGGACCAGTCATATAAATACTGCGGCTACAAGAACAGGGAAGAGACTTGGAATTCTGTGGCCAGTAACTCATCTGTAACTGATACTGATTCCGGTAAGCCATTCCACCATCCACAAGTCTCAAATTAGGAATATTCTTCCCTTGCCTGGATAAATACAGCTCCAACAATACTCAAGTGGTTGAAAACCATCGAGGACTAAGCTGCCAGCTTGAGTGGCACTCCATCCACCAGCATCAACAATGACATCCTCCACCATCGTGCACTGTGGCAGCAATGTGCATCATCTACAAGATGTACTGTCGCAATTTATCACGGTTCCTTCAACAGAACTTCCAAGCCCACAACCTCTACCACTTCAAGGGCAGAAAATGCATGGGAGCACAACAAGCTGCAATTCACCTCCAAGCCACACAGCATCCTGACTCGGAGCTGTATCGCCACTCCTTCATTGTCACTGAGTCAAAATCCTGGACGTACCTACTGAGCAGCACTGCAGATGTAACTACACCAGATGGACTGCAGTGGTTTAAGATGGGAGCACACCTTCACCATCTCAAGGGCAAGTATAGATGGTCAATAAATGCTGGCCTAGTCAGCAACATCCACATCCCATGAATGAATAACTAAAAATATTTTAACTTGCCAAGACGTTTTCAGCCATTTCGTTTAGACAAGATTAATAAACTGAACATGTCATGCTTGAAGCAAAGTTATGGGCTTTCGTTTTGATAGGCAGACTGTAAAAGCTTCTACAAGTATATAAAAAGAAAAAAATTGGTGAAGACAAATGTAGGTCATATGCAAACCGAAACAAGAAAATGGCAGAGCAATGAAACAACTACTGCCTTCAGACAAGAAGACACAAATAAATTCCCAGAATTTCTAATGAATCAAGGGTCTAGTGAGAAGGAGGAATTGAAGGAAATTGTACTACTAGAAAAATAATGTTGAAGCAAATAATGGAACTAAAAGCGATAAATCCCCAGTGTCTGATAATCAGGCAAGTTGTTGAAGGAGGCAGCCATGGAAATAGTGGATGTGTTGGGTGTAATCGTCCAAAATTCTTTAGATTATGGAACAACCCCAGAAGATTAGAGAATTGCAAATGTAACCCACTATTTAAAAATGGGGAGAAGGAGAAGTCATGGAATTACCGACCAGTTAGCCTCATCTCAGTAGTCGGAAAAATGCTAGAGTATATTATAATGGATGCGATAACAGGACACTTGGATATTATCAACGAGATTAGACAAAGTCAACATGGATTCATGAAAGGGAAATCATATTCGACAAACCTAGCACAGTTTTTTGAGGATACAATTAGTCGAATTGATAAGGGTCAACCACTGGATATGGTGTATTTGGATTTTCATTAAAGTTTTGATAAAGTCCCACTTTGGAGGTTAGTGTGCAAAATTAAAGTTCATGGGATTGGAAGTAATGTTTTGGCATGGATTGAGAATTGGTTAGCAGACAGAAAACAGACATAGGAATAAGTGGATCTTTTTTGAAGTGGCAGGCAGTGACTGATGGGGTACCACAGGGATCAGTGCTTGGAGACCACAATATACATCAATGATTTGGATGAGGGAACGGCAGTAAGATTTCCAAGTTTGTTGATGACATAAAACCTGGTGGGAAGGGGACTGGTGAAGAGGATATAAAGAGGCTTAAAGGTGATTTAGGCAAACCTAAGCGAGTGGGCAAATATGTGGCAGATGCAGCATAACATGGATAAATGTGAAGTTATCAACTTCAGACAGAGAAACAGAATGGCAAAGTATTATTTGAATGGCAATAAATTGGCGAATATTGACATACAAAGGGATTTGGGTGTCCTAGTACACCAGTTACTGAAAACAAGCATGCAGGTACAGAAAACAGTTAAGAAGGCAAGTGGCATGTTGGCCTTCACTGCAAGAGGACTTGAGTACAGGAGCAAGGGTGTCTTACTGCAACTGTACAGGGCCTCGGATGAGACCGTGTCTGGAGTATTATGAGCAGTTTTAGTTTCTTTATCTAAGAAAGAATATACTTGCCATGGAGGGAGCGCGAGTGCAGCAAAGGATCCCCTTACTGAATCCTGGGATTGTATGGGGTGAGATTGGGTAGGTTGACTGGGGCTGTACTCACTGAAATTTATAAGAATGAGAGGCGATCTAATTGAGCCGTATACAATTTTGACAGGGCTAGAAAGATTGGATGCAGGGATGGTGTTTCCTCTGGCTGGAGGGTATAGAACAAGGGGTCACAGTCTCAGGGTATGGGGTAGGCCATTTAGAACTGAGATGTGGAGAAACATTTTCACTCAGCGGTTGGTGAACCTGTGGAATCCTCTACCACAGAATACTGTGGAGGTCAAATCACTGAATATATTTAAGAAGGACATAGATCAATTCATAGGCTCTAAAAGTGTCTAGGGGTATGGAGAGAGTGATGAAGTATGGTGTTGATAGGGGGTCAGCCATGATTATGTTAACTGGCAAAGCAGGCTTGAAGGGCTGAATGGCCTAATCCTGCTCCTAGTTTCTATATTTCTATGTTTAATGATTCTTGAATTAACAAACAAACAAGCCTAACTTATGATCTATATTCTAATGCACAACAGGAAACTTTGTATGAACAAAAATGCACAACAAATATTCCACAATAACTTCAAAGCCACTGTTATGGCCACATGCCATGTGTGAATGGGTAAAAATGACTCCCCTAATAGACCACTAAAAGTCTAACCACGACAGTTTTTTAAAATGAATTTAGAAGATTGAAGGTATTTACTCAATGCCTGTGCTTAACCATTGACGTGTTGGTTGCAAATAAACAATCCTGGCAGGCCCTCTTGAGATCCAAACAAAACAAATGATTTTATATTGAATTAAAAAACTACCCAGACAACAATATAAAAACAATCTTAAAAATTAAAAACCTCGATCTTCACTATGCAAATTCATACACACACAAGCATGCAGAATTTACAAACGATACCTACCGAAGGCAGTTGCTTTCATAGCCAAACTGAAGTTTAATGCTGAAAGATAAAAAAATATGGGGCGAAATTCTCCCCAAACAGCGCGATGTCCGCCGACTGGCGCCCAAAACGGCGCCAATCAGACGGGCATCGCGCCGCCCAAAAGGTGCGGAATGCTCCGCATCTTTGGGGGCCGAGCCCCAACATTGAGGGGCTAGGCCGACGCCGGAGGGATTTCCGCCCCGCCAGCTGGCGGAAACGGCCTTTGTTGCCCCGCCAGCTGGCGCAGAAATGACATATCGGGGTGGCGCATGCGCGGGAGCGTCAGTGGCCGCTGACAGTTTCCCGCGCATGCACAGTGGAGGGAGTCTCTTCCGCCTCCGCCATGGTGGAGACCGTGGCGGAGGCGGAAGGGAAAGAGTGCCCCCACGGCACAGGCCCGCCCGCGGATTGGTGGGCCCCGATCGCGTGCCAGGCCACCGTGGGGGAACCCCCCCGGGGCCAGATCGCCCCGTGCCCCCCCCCCAGGACCCCGGAGCCCACCCACGCCGCCTTGTCCCGCCGTTCAAAAGGTGGTCTAATCCACGCCGGCGGGACAGGCAATTTATCGGCGGGACTTCGGCCCATCCGGGCCGGAGAATCCAGCAGGGGGGCCCGCCAACTGGCGCGGCCCGATTCCCGCCCCCGCCGAATATCCGGTACCGGAGACTTCGGCAACCGGCGGGGGCGGGATTCATGGCAGCCCCCGGCGATTCTCCAACCCGGCGGGGGGTCGGAGAATGACGCCCATGAGAGTTCACTGTTTATGAGTCCGTTACTGCAACTGTGTCTGCATTAGAATTTTTTCCAGCTTCGCATTTAGATTCCAAGAGTTGAGTTGAAACCCATGGAAAACTGCAATTGCTGGAGACAATTTAAAAACACAATCTGTTCTTTTCCAGAATTGATGTGTTTTTGGCCTGCAGTTCCTTTCAATGGAAGTTCACTATCTCTGCTGCATGTTTAAACTGCAAAGCAGTGATGATAAAACTAGGCTAGTGAGTGGCCTGCATGAGTGACCCCTTTTCTTCTCAGTGGGCCACAAGATAGAAACTGTGTTTGTTCACTAACCATGGCCCCATAAATAAGATTAAATACATCTTCTTTCATATATTTCATAACGAGTTATAGAAAATGTTTAAATGATTTATATATTATAATAGAACTATCATTAACTTCAAATAGTAAAAACAAAGTTAATATTTGCACTTTGAACACAGAGGGTGAGCACGGCTCTCACAGTCAGTGTTGTGTGCAATCAGCATGCACCTCACTTCACTATCCCTTGCTTTACGTGCGCATCACTTCAGCCATACCCGTATGAAAAAACTATGCGGTAGGAAACCCATGCAGACATGTACAAACTACACAGAGACAGTGACCCAAGGCACGAATTGAACCCAGGTTCTTGCCGCAGTGCAAGAGTGAAGCAGCAGTGCTAACCACTGTGCCATCATGCGGCCCCCGAGTTCAAAGTATGTTTGATCAGTCAGTGAAATTACCGATTGATATCACTCATGCACAAGGCACATCATTGTGACACCATGCTTATTATGCTTAGTTTCTCTACTCGTGAGCTTCACTGTATGTTGGTTGTTTATCAACATCTTGCTTTAATTACTGAACTTATACATTAATTCAGTGAAGAGATTATTACACTGACTAAGTGAAGAGTGCATAATACATAACAATGTTGAAGTTATAATTGAAGTATTAGATGTGGTTTTGAGGATTCCATTATCGGAATGAACTTAGAATCATGCAAAGGGTACAGCTAAGGTTTGCTAGAATAATTAAAATTAATTAAAATTTAAATTCATAAAGAAAAGCTTGAAAAATTGGATATTTTTTGTTGAATAGAAAAAGTTAAGTGGTGATCTAATAGGCACTAAAAATGCTCTAATATATGGTAAAGATTGTTTCTGATGTCCAGTGAGTTGGAATCAAGAGCGCATTGACTCAAAATTATCATTAGGAGAAATTAGAAGAAGCATTTTCAGACTCATTAGTTATTTAAACAAACACTTCCATCTGATTGCCTTTTGGCACAGGGACAGAATATCATTCATAATGGAATCAGAAGAATGGGCAAATAGGATTATAATAGAAAGCTCCTTTTGAAAACTTAGCAACAGCATAGGCATGGTGGGCTTTATAGCATCCTTACCTACTGCAAGTTCTGTGATTCCATCAATTATTATATTATTATTAATTATAAATCTATGTGTGAATTGGTTGTAACACTTCCCACAGTGGAACAAACCTTTGACGCTCATGCTGTTAAATTGAGCTCCATAATGCTGCTGTTACTGGCAATACAGCAGACTCAAAGCCAGGTATAGAAGCACACAATGTTTCCAGCCTCCTTTGACATGCTCCATTAAATGCCCTGTGTTGTGGCATGGGGGTGCTGCGTGTCCACTGGAAGTTTTCAATGTGGGAAGAGCATGATGTGACACAGCCACTCCAGTCGATTTGTCACACCATGTTGCTGCATCCTCACGGAGAGGATTTGTTGAATTGTCCACACAATGGCTGCAACAGGTTAGGAGGCTATAGTTGCAGTCTCTCTTGGCCTTCAACACATGAAAACAAATGGGTCAGAGGCTGCAGAGAAGGGAAGTTGTGCACAAATGGAGGAGGAGGATGGCTCTCTGCGGAATGCTATACCTATTATAGGTCTTGGGGAGCATTTCTCTCACCTCTACCTCAGCCAGAAGCAATGTCAGAGAAATACCTGAGGGAAACCAAGGATGTGGTTACGGAACTGTGCCATCTCCTTAAATAAGGCTTGCAGCCTCACGCCGAGATGAGGATGGTGCTGCTAGTGGCCAACAAGATTGATGTGCTGGGTGCTCTGGATCCGTGGAACACATACAGGCCACCAACACTTAAAATAGTGCAACACTTTTTTATTAAGTTAGCGACTGTTGAACATACTTTCACTGTGGGTTAACACGAAGTTAGATTAAACGAAAGACCTATGCATGTCCGAACCAGTCTATGCACTCAGCACATGGTGAGGATCCGTGCTGTAAGCTGTAAGCTCTGTCCTTCTGAGAGGCTGCATCCCGAATGAGCGGGAACTCTGATGCCCCCTGTCTTTACAGTGAGTGTGCTCTAACTGGTGATTGGCTGCGGTGTTGTGTGTGTTGATTGGTCTTGCTGTGTGTCCATCAGTGTGTGTGTATCTGCACCATGATATGCTGGTGTATATCATGACAAAGATCATCATAGTTCTGAGCTTCACACGGCTGAATGCTTTCAGGCAGCAGCAGAAAACATTGCTTAATTATCCCAGTACACCAACTGATGCTACATTCGAGATCTGACAGAGGCCAGGCGATTTCATAATATTCTCTCTAAGCAGAGACACAGAATGCGAGAGCAAATGGCTTTCATAGGATAGCAGAGTTCCCAATGTTACAAGGAGTCTCTCACGGTACATATGTGTGGTAGATTCATGTCATCGAGAAAAGATAGGAATTGCAAAGGGGTTCCATTCCAGTAAAGTACAACCAGCATGTTGGTGAATGTCCGCTATTCTGGCAGCAGTCCTGAGACATCAGGGACTATGTTTTGACATGTGCGAGTTAAATAATTCTAAAAGAAGAGCACATCTGAGTATCTAAGCTGCAGTCAGAAAAAGGGTCAAGGCTGGTCACCTTGACTCAGGCCGACAATCAACACTAGACTGGGGCTGGTTTAGCACAGTGGGCTAAATAGCTGGCTTGTAATGCAGAACAAGGCAGCAGTGCGGATTCAATTCCCGTACCGGCCTCTCCGAACAGGCGCCGGAATGTGGCTTTTCACAGTAACTTCATTGAAGCCTACTTGTGACAATAAGCGATTATTATTATTAGACAGACCAGTCATGTGGAGGATTCTAGGTGTTTTCGGCCATATCATGGTGATATTGGCCTGAAGATTTTGGGCTGCAGTTGGAAGGAAGGTCGAGTTTGGTCACCTTGTCTCAGGGCCGATAATCAACAGTGGGCAGATCAGCTGTGTTGGGGATTGTAGTTTCCAGCCATATCGTGGTGATAGTGGTCTGAAGGTTTTTTTTTAAGGTTTGGGGCAAAAACGTATTCTCCGTAGTCCGACGCCGAAATCATGATCGGCGATGGGGCAGTTAATGGATTCCGATGCCAGAATCGGGACTGCCGCCAAGCTTCGACCCCTCCAAATCGGCATCACCGTGATGCGGAAGTTTCAACGCCATTGGCATGTCATCAGCCGGCCCACCCACAATGCCCCTCCCCTGGTGGGCCGAATTCCCGATGGCGCGGGACATGTGTGGCTGCAGCGCCCTGGAACGTGGCATGCTGGCTGCGGACAATATCCAGCGCCGCCACACTCGTCCGGGTTCCATGCCGCTGGCCTGGGGCCTCTGCTAGGGCTGGGGGGTACTGGTGGGGGGTGGCCAGAGGGTGTGCTGTGGGGAACCCTATATTGACCAGCCGGCAAAAGGGAGAATCCCGACGGCGTGCCGCACCAGGGGCGAGATTCTCTGACCCCCCGCCGGGTCGGAGAATGGCCGGGGCTGGCGTGAATCCCACCCCCGCCGGTTGCCGAAGATTCGGCGGGGGCGGGAAACGCGCCGCGCTGGTTGGCAGGCCCCCCCCCCCCCCGCGATTCTCCACCCCAGATGGGCTGAAGTCCCGCCGCTAAAATGCCTGTCCCGCCGGCGTAGATTAAACCACCTACCTTACCGGCGGGACAAGGCGGCGCGGGTGGGCTACGGGGTCCTGGGGGGGGTGCGGGGCGATCTGGCCCCGGGGGGGTGCCCCCACGGTGGCCTGGCCCGCGATCGGGGCCCACCGATCCGCGGGCGGGCCTGTGCTGTGGGGGCACTCTTTCCCTTCCGCCTCCGCCACGGTCTCCACCATGGCGGAGGCAGAAGAGACTCCCTCCACTGCGCATGCGTGGGAAGCTGTCAGCGGCCGCTGACGCTCCCGCGCATGCGCCGCCCGGAGATGTCATTTCCGCGCCAGCTGGCGGGGCACCAAAGGCCTTTTCCGCCAGCTGGCGAGGCGGAAATTCGTCCGGTGCCGACCTAGCCCCTCAAGGTTGGGGCTCGGCCCCCAAAGATGCGGAGCATTCCGCACCTTTGGGGCGGCGCGATGCCCGTCTCATTGGCGCCATTTTGGGCGCCAGTCGGCAGACATCACGCCGTTTCCGGAGAATTTCGCCCCAGAAATCTGGTGCAGCGGGACGGAGAAACACGCCCAATGCATTCCTTTACAATCATTTGGAGATGTCAATTAGAAGGTGAATTTACAAGGCTCCCGCTGTGTTAATAATACATTATGGAAGCAGTCAAGTGATGATAATACTAAAATGATGGCCTTCAGACATATGTCAATAAACAGCGATTGAAATTGTAAGCACCTTTTTTCTCAACTCAGCAGGCTATTATTCTTCTCAAAGGTTAAACACAGGGGAATTTAAATAATGTCACAGCTTGACAGTTCCACATATTTAATCCACCTCACTGATCATTAATCTCCACTCTTAAAATTCCTAAATCACACACTACAGGAAACATACAACACTTCAGTAAACATAGGGCGCGTGGTTTTCAACCTCTTTCGATGGGCTGGAAAAACTTATTGTGGCCACTAACTCTCGTTGGAGCCCAGAAAGAGTGTGAATCTGATTTCCATTAATTTAAATATACTTAAATATCATTATATGGCTTTATGCCGTCCCTTCCAGCCCCATGTGATGCTCCGCCCCCCCCCGCCCCCCAATACCGCCCCTCCCCAGCAGCATGACGTCACGCCGGCACGATTCCAGGAGAGGGGGGAAAGTTTCTCCGCTACCTCCATGGTGGGGGGTTGCCTGAAGATTGTGGGGCTTCTCACTGGTCGTCGGGTGTGATTGGGGGAAGTATATTTTTAGCACAGATCTGGTCAGCCTTTAAAGATTACGCCCTGATCTTTGTGTAGCCGGACTTGGGACTGTTTGAGGCCCCACCCTGGCAGAGTGACAGCACTAAACACGCCCACCGATTTTTCTCTGGCAAGTGTCAGAAGATCTGGACAAAAAACCTGGCTGTGTTTCTGGGGAGAAACATATTGGTTTTCAGTCAGAACCTGACACTTTGCAGCATGGTAGCACAGCGGGTAGCACTGTTGCTTCACAGCTCCAGGGTCCCAGGTTCATTTCCCAGCTTGAGACACCGTCTGTGTGGAGTCTGCACGTTCTCCCCGTGCCTGTGTGGGTTTCCTCCGGGTGCTCCGGTGTCCTCCCGCAAGTTCCGAAAGACATCCTGTTGGGTAATTTGGACATTCTGAATTCTCCCTCCATGTACCCGAACAGGCACCGGAATGTGGCGACGAGGAGGTTTTCACAGTAACTTCATTGCAGTGTTAATGTAAGCTTTCTTGTGTCAATAAAGATTATTATTTGGAAAATTCCATCCAGTGTATGTTTGAACTGAGCACTCAGTTCAAATTGGCATGTTTGATTTGGGTTTCCTCGATGTGTGAATCACATCCTGACCCCTTCAACCCCAAAGAACATAGGATCTGCCAGAAATGGGGGTCAGATTTGCCGGATGTGGTGTCATTTTGGATCAGGTGCAGAGAAAATTCAGGCCTCAGTGTACATGGTCTTCAGTGCCTTCTACAGGCAGCCTCATTGAAGAGCTCATATGTTCCCTAGTTCATACAGAACTCACTGTCCAGTGGGCTGACATACAACCATTTGTTCCCCTGATAAATCTGCAGCCCACCCCTGGTGAATTACACTCTCTACCAGTCTGTAAAGTTTGCACAGTGCCAGTATTGCAACTGGAGGCTGGGAGGTCAGATCACATGACAGTGCTTCTTCATCAATGCTATGGTGTTCCTCTCATTCTCCTCTTTGGACTGCTATTACTGGGCTGTTCTTAGATACCTGAAAGCAGAAAATCAGAAGGGGAGAGTTGGGATTAGGAAAGAGTTTGACTGGAAAACAAGTCATCCGTAGTTTGTACATCACGCCAAATAGCAAAATGAGGGTAAAATGGAGGTTGAGGAGGGGAATAAGGCAAGAACCTACCATCATCCTAATCGTTCTCAATGATACCAGTTGCCATGGGCTCTGGCATAGCTGACCCCATAATATAGACCTCCATCTCTCTCATGGGGCTTAGAAGATTCAGTGTGCCTGCCCCCTGCCAGCAGAGCTCTGCTACGTTTTATTTTATGCCACCTTGTCCTATAGGAGAGAGGGAAGAATATCAATGATTGTGTAGCGCTGTGGCTTGGTGACATGCCTACTGTAGCAGAAGAGCTGAACATAAAAGGAGTCTTCAAGAGATGGATGTCAAGCTTGCGTCATTGGAAAGTGCCTGATGGTGATTTGGAGTATCTAAATGTTAATGCTGAGTACTCACTGTTCGAAACTGATGCTGGGTGAGTGAGGGGTACGTGGTCCATTGAATAGCTTTGGAGGTTTCTGTTGTGCTGGGCATAACATATCCTTTGAAAATGCTTTCCTGACATTTATTATAAATATGAACTTTGGGGCGGCATGTGGCACAGTGGATAGCACTGGGACTGGGGCGCTGAGGACCCGGGGTCGAATCCCGGCCCTGAGTCATTGTTCGTGTGGAGTTTGCACATTCTCCCCATGTCTGCGTGGGTTTCACCCTCACAACCTAAAGATGTGCAGGTTAGGTGGATTGGCTATGCTAAAATTGCCCCTCAATTGGAAAACAAAAAAATAATTGGATACTCTAAATTTAAAAAAATATGAACTTTGTAAGATTGTTAAGTTTCGATTTAGGATAAAACAAAGGAATGAGGAAGTCCTTTGATGTCCTCTGAATCCTGCTTAACAACATGCATTGGTGATTTGTTTATTAAAGGTTAAATGAGGGCCCAGGTTGTCTTTCTGGCAAGAAGGTTGAGATATTCACACCTGTAAATAATGACCAGAGCAGTTGTGCTGGTGCTCGGTGGACTGCTGGTCTCCAAGTCTCACAGCGAGGTGTTCGGAATGTCAGATTTAATAAATAGTTTTACTTCAAAGTGTCTATTTAATTCAATTAATTTAATTTGTGGTTTAGAAGATGGTTAGTCAGTATTTCTACCTGCCTACAAGGTGCAGGTGATTCCTATTGCCATGGAGATGGGTTCTGAGAGGGGAACAGGCCATAGAAAACTATCATAGTAAGAGTGTACAACATTTTCTTAAGATAACCCTGAACTTCACAAATTAGCTCGTCTGCAAGAATCTGAGAGAGAGAGCAGAGAGTTACAGGCTTCTGGTCTCTCTTGTTCACCATGCAGAGTACAGGTAAGAGCTTGCATTTCGATTGAAGAGACCAAGTCTGTGAGCAATTCAACAAGGCTAGAAGATTTGCCTAGCTTTGTCTAGAAGGAGGCATCTCTAGGGGAACCCTCACCGTTTGCGGATTAGAAGTTATCCAGCTGGAAAAGAAAGAAAGCCATCAGGAGCTGGGAGTAGCTTTGAGACTGGTCCTGGGGGATGAAATGCCCATTTAAATGACAGAGTAAAGTGTAAAGGTGGAGGGAGACTTTATCCAGGGAGAACTAGCATAAGGAAGATGGACAAAATGGCCTCCTTTTTCACTTCAAATGCTGGGAGTGCAGGACAAAATAAGAAGGTTCAATCGGCTCTGTGCTGAGTCTGCTGATTTTAGACAGGATAAGGGGCAGCACGGTAGCATTGTGGATAGCACAATTGCTTCACAGCTCCAGGGTACCAGGTTCGATTCCGGCTTGGGTCGCTGTCTGTGCGGAGTCTGCACGTTCTCCCCGTGTGTGCGTGGGTTTTCTCCGGGTGCTCCGGTTTCCTCCCACAGTCCAAAGATGTGCAGGTTAGGTGGATTGGCCATGATAAATTGGCCCTTAGTGTCCAAAATTGCCCTTAGTGTTGGGTGGGGTTACTGGGTTATGGGGATAGGGTGGAGGTGTTGACCTTGGGTCGGGTGCTCTTTCCAAGAGCCGGTGCAGACCCGATGGGCCGAATTGCCTCCTTCTGCACGGTAAATTCTATGATAATCTATGAAACAATGTTGATATTACAATTAGTCCCGAGAGAAAAATCCATAAATTTCCTACATCCGATTATTATTCCGTTTTATTACTGTTTTTAAAATCCTCAAAAATGGTCGGTCTTTCACCTCTGAGATCTGTGTTAAAATCAAACTCATACAGTTGGGTTCCAAATTTCTCTTCCTTCCCTGAAGCTGTCAGGTGTTCTAACAAAATTAGTTGAATCAATTTGACGCCAAGGCAGTGTTCCCATTGGAGATGGGGGGCACACATGCAGAGCACAAAACTCACTATAATTTGCTTTAAATTAATAAAATTCACTTAGGGATAAAAATCAAGATGATGCTGAAATCAGACTTCATGTAAATTCTGAATATTTCATGGAAGAGACTCCCACAAGAGACTAAGCTTGTACACCTGTCTTTCATACTATTCATAAATGACTCAGAGGAAAATACATCTGATAATTTATTTTTTTCATCCAGAACTGCCAATAGACCAATTAAGTTTAAGATTATGGATAAGCTTTCACTGTATACAAATGTTAATGCAGTGAATAATTGAAACAGGAAGCATGTATACTCAGTGGAAAGGTTCAATTTAGCAAGGTAAAGGAGGAAAAGGATTTGGGTATAATTATTCCCTAAAAGATTTTAGGCAGGGTAATACTAGAATACATCTCAAGATTGGTTGAATATAAGTTGAGTGAATTTATTCTAACTTTGCATGGATCAATGGTGAGTACATATTTGGAATCGCATCCAGAATTCAGAAATATGGTCCACTCTTTTATTTCTTATTAATTGCTAATTCAAATCTCCAAACATGCAACAGCAGTAATGACAGCAAGCAATGTAAGTATCCAATCACATTGAAGCATCCTCACAGACAGCAAGCCCAGAAGTTAACAACACTGAATCCTTTCACTTATATTTACATTTCACATAGTGAAATTAATTATGATTGTGGATTAATATAGAAGTAGAAACCTGCTTATTCGGAATCTCACTGAACCTATAAGAATTAAAGAGTGAGAAATTAAAAACTGAACACAAGTGAATGGAGAGTGCAACATGTATCCTGCGGATAAGGTATGTCACAATCTTCTCTACTCATGGCATGTAGATGTGGGTTCCCTAAATCACTGACAACAGGACTTCCAACAAGATAGTTTATTCACTAGCTCTGCAGCTACCTCAACACTTGTGCTCTGCCCACACGTTCGGGGATGACTCCCACGCTCCCACCATGTGACCTCTTTTGTAGCTGCACCATCACATTCTCACGTGACCACTTGGTCTACATCTTCCCTGTTTAGTTAGGACACCTGGAGGCATGAGATGTAACAGTGTGCACAGTAGGAAACTATGTACAGACCATTGTGAGGCATACAACTGAACGAGCTAAAAATGCATAGCTATTTACATATATATACTGAGGCACGGATTAAGCTGTAGCAACTGGTGCATTGCCCATTGCGCCTCTTTCTCTCCTCTGTTGAAAATAAAACTGAAATCTGAAAGTCTGTTCAAGGCTAAGTAGTAATAAAGTCCTGGAATCTTGTCTTCTGCTGCTTAGATGTCCTGAGCATGTGTGGTCTTTCTGTGAACAGTGTCCTCACTGTTAGAAACACGGGACGTTCCAGCTGCGAGTTCATCAGGTGCCGACTTTGCTGCATTGACCTCTACAGGAATCTGCATGTCCACTGGTTCAAGAGGCCGGATGATGGAAGTGCTGTGCTATCTGTTGGTTCTGGTACTGACAAAAGGTGATGGATGTGGGGTACATAGTGGCCAGTGTCCCAGGCTACCACATAACTGTTCCATTGCAGGGCATTGCTCTGTTCAACAGCCAACTTGTCATGGTCATATGTAGTCTGAATCCTGGCAGTTTGACCTGGTGATGGAGGGCCATGTCTGTGGACATTGTGATCATACTCTATTTTGCTTCTCAATATGTGTTTCATTAGGGCATCATTCACATTCATTTCAAGTTTGGGCTGCAGCAGAGCCTTAGCAGTTCAGAATCGTGGTCCTGGTACACCTGGAAAAGAGTCATTGCGCCGATGAGGGCAGGACCTGTCATGGTAGATTTCGCAAACTGAGGAATGCAGCATAGTAGGCTGTGTGATCCCATGCAAATTTCTCTAAAACATGTTTGGCTGAGCAAACTGCCTATTCCTCCAGGCAGCATGACTGTGAATATAGGGAGCTGCTCATGATATGCTCGAAGTCCCATGTGTGTGCACAATTTCAAAATTCAGCAGAGACGAATTGGCGAGTGTTGTCTGTACTGAGTCATTGCTGGATGTCGTGTGTGACAAAAAGCTTGCTAATGGCTGTATTTCTCAACATTTTTGGCAGGTAGTCGAGTTCAGACAACCCAGATTTAACTGAGACTAAATATTGTTCACCATTCCATTCAAAGATGTCAGCTGTTCTGATTGACCATGGGAAGGGCTGCACGGTGGTGCCGTGATTCACACTGCTGTCTCACGGCACCAAGGACCCGGGTTTGATCCCTGCCCTGGGTCACTGTCCGTGTGGAGTTTGCACATTCTCCCCATTTCTGTGTGGGTCTCACCCCCACAACCCAAAGATGTGCAGGGTAGGTGAATTGGTCACACTGAATTGCCCTTTAATTGGAATGTTTTATTAAGTGATTGACCATGAGAGGCCCGGGACCTCATATAGGCACTGCAGTTCCTTTGCTTGGTGTCCCTTGAGTTCATTGCATGGTGCATATCTGGACATTTCCTTTTCTAAGTCGGCATACATGGAAGGCCAGTGCAGTGTTTTCTTGGTCCTGTGTCTGGTTGCTTCCAACCCGGCTGCCCTTGGTGCAGTTGTTGTGTGTAGTGCCTCTGGAGGGCAGTGAGAATCATGAGTTGCTGACCACATAGTGGCCATCCTGTACGGTCAGTTCATCTCTGATGGTGAAGAAGGTACGGAGCCTGTGAAGAAGCTCCCATGAGAATTCTGGCCAGTCCCGCATGATGACACTGTATGCCTGGATGTGATGTCCACCTGTGAAGCCTGTTTGAGTTCCTGAATTCTACGAGAGGACAGCACCTTTATTGCCATAATGTCTATGTCTTCGTCACAATTTGCCTGGTCAGTGGTGGGTAAGAAGTCTCTGGAGAGGGCATCAGCGAAGTATAGCTCCTTATCACTTTGGTAGATGATGCTGAGATTGTAACTTTGCAACTTTATCATCATGTGTTGCAGCCGTGCAGTATGGAGAGGCTTCATTAAGATCGTTATGACTGACTGGTGAACTGTATGAACAGTTTCAGGATGACCATATATGAAGGCAGACGAAGACTAAAGCAAGAAGTTCCTTTTTGTTATGTTCATAGCGAGTCTCGGTGTCAGCGAGGGCCCCTGAAGACTGCGCCAAGTCCGTACTGGGAGGCATCTGCTGATATAAACATGGGTGCTCAAACTTCAAAGTATTGAAGCACTGGTGGAGTTGCGAGTGCCTGTTCAAGTCTGTTGAAGACTGCTGTGTGGTGCTCTTGCTAGCACTATTCGACATCCTGGTGGAGAAGTTGCCAAAAAGGTCCGGTGACCTCACGATAACAGGGAATGAACTTAGAGAGATAATTTGTCAGCCCAAGAAAGCGCTTGTCCATGGAAATGGCCATCGAGTGCACATCCATTGCACTCCTTCTTGCCGTGGAAGGAGTGCAGCGAAGGTTCACTAGACAATACCAGGGATGGCAAGATTGCCCTAGGAGAAGAGATTGGTTTGACTGAGCCTGTATTCACCAGAGTTGGAAGGATGAGAGGAGATCTGATGGAAACATATAACATTCTAACAGGGTTGGTCAGACTAGATGCAGGGAGGATGTTTTCCCTGGTTAGAGTATCTAGAACCAGGGAATACAGAGTAGACGATTTAAGACTGAGATGAGGAAAGATTTTTTCACTCAAAGGGTGCTGAACCCATGGAATTCTCAACACAGAAGGCTGTGGAAGGCAAGTCACTGAATACATTCAGGAAATAATTTTTTCAATATTTTAATGACATCAAGGGCTATGAGGAGAAAGCAGGAATGTCGCATTGAGGTCGAGGATCAGTTAAGATCGTATTGAATGGCAGAACAGGTTCACTGGGTCGAATGGCTTACTGCTGCTTCTATTTCTTATGTTCCTAAGCCCACAACACCTCGGGTTCCCCAGCATCACATTTAGGGGGTGCCCCTAGGATGCACTGGGGAATCCCTCTTGGATGTTCCCACGGAAGAGTTTCCCTGGAAATTGCCCAGAAGAGCTAACTTCCTCTGAACAATTTCGCTGAACACTGCAATTTAAATTGCTACCACCGCCAGTCAACGATACCCCAATGGGACATGCGGGAGCAGAGCCCACAGTGCCAACCAAGGCCACCATGTAGCTTGGTGGACCTGGTTGGGCATGGGAATTCGCACCATACTAACACCCCCTGCAGACAATGGATATTAGAATTCAACCAGCAATGGTATGCTTCCTACTAGTCGCCGTAGCCCTGGGGCTTGCCCTGCGGCTGTACGAGTGAGTGCTGCTCGAGGAGGAGGCGGAAGCTGCAACAGCAGAGCGGGCAGCAGAGGAACAGCCACCCAGGTTGGAGAGCAAGCCACCCAACAGGCCGAGGAGGAGGAGGTTCCAAGGAGGCAATGCATGAGGCCTCCTGAGTACCAGCACTGCCCGACATTCGAGGACCTGCCGGACCGGGCATTCCATCAAAGACTCCGGCTGAGCAGGGAGACAGTGCGACATATCTGCCAGATCATGGCACACCTGGCACCATGGGGGTATGAGGGAGGACACTCGTTCCCAGTGACCATCACATTGAAGGTCGCCCTGAACTTCGATGCCACGGGATCTTTCCAGGCGCCAAGTGGGGACATGTCCTCGATCTCACAGACCTCGGTGCACAAGTGTATCACGGAGGCCATCTAGGCACAGGCGGCTCAATACATCCACTTCAATTGGACTGAGCCCACCAGGATGCCCGGGGAGCGGGGTTTGCTCCCATCACCTGGATGCTCCGGGTCCAGGGGGTGATCAACAGGATGCATGTCCCCCTATGGGTACCTGCAGATAACAGGCCGCTATATACAAACTGAACGGGGTACCACTCAATGAACATGCAGCTGATATGTGACCATCAGATGCAAATCATACATGTCAGTGCCTGGTACCCTCATCCTGGCACACTCAACGATTCCTGACATGTTTGAGATGGCACTCCCCCCTGTCATGATATGCAGACATGCAGATAATGATACACAGACAGGCACAGACAAACAGCTAATGAACACAGAGAACAGGACATGACCAATGAGCAGGCAGGACACTCAGGGGTGATATCTCACTATAAAAAGCACGAGGCACTCACACTCCGCCGCTTTCCACTGATGAACATCTACAGAGTGAGTCAGGGTGTATGTACCCTCCATGCACGTGGCTAAGAGCTAGTCTCATTCAGTCAGACAGAGTAACCACACTTAGGTTAGCAGAGAGTCCAACTCATAGAGAACTGTGCTAACTGTGCTACTGGTTCAATAAATCAGATTGAACTAACTTCAAGGTCTGGAGTATCTTTTGGTTAAAGCTGCATCCAATTGCAGCCTGTGTTATCCCAGAGTGCAGAACACATCACCCCGCACCCCCCACCCCCACCCCCCCTCGGCTTGGGTGACAGGGGTTATCCGCTGTGGTCGTGGCTGATGACACCTATCCAGAGGCCAAGAACCGACACAAAGACCCGCTACAAAGACGTCCATACAGCGACCAGGTCTGTGATCGAGCGGTGTGTCGGCCTCCTGAAGATGCGGTTCAGGTGCCTGGACAGTGTGCAAGAATTGAGGAAACAGGGTAAAGCTCCAAGTCGCAGCCATGCACCAGGTTGAGGCCATGATGGATATAAAGCGATGTCTGGAAATTCTCAAATGTGCATATGATAGATATGGAAACAGAAGAATTGATGTTATTGATCAGAAGATCAAATATCTTACTCGATGCAAGAAAGACAACATATGGAAGATGTGAGTAATAGGGCTGAAGGTAGAATTCCAGCGACCACAGGAAAAATGAAAGGTAGAGATACACAACTGTCACCATTGATACAGCTGCTGCAGTCTGTTATCTTGGAAGGAGAGCACAAGAAATCCTGATATCACATGGCCTTATGCAAAACTGGTGTGAAACCAACTAATTTCAAAGTATTCCAGTGATAGGTCAAGTTAGTGTTAGAGTTGAATGTGATGATACATTCTATTACTTGCCATTGGTGGTAGTTAGAGGGAGCAAAAGAGTCTGTGATGGGAAGAAATTAGTTCAAGAAAGTGCAGTTAAATGGGGCTGGGTCCTTTACAGTAGCAATCAATAAGAGCACCACTGACATTGATGAAGTGTTAATAGAACACAACGTGTTCTTCCAGTGAGGGGGATCAAATCATGAAATTACCCATCAGTACAAAATTAAATATCGTAAGTCAGCAGATCATGCAAATGCGGGTGCTCTTTTGACATTTCCTATGAAAACTGATTCATTTCTCGCTTCAAAGCTACCCATAATTTTTTTTACAAAGACAAATTACATGCCAGTGTCTACCAGAGAAATTAATGAAAAAAATCCACAAGGTCAATTTTGTCATGAATTGCTGGCCTAAAGTGTGTGATCATGAGAATGTACAAGTATTTCACATGGAAAAATTAACCGAGTGTAGTGTAAGAGTCCTTCCTGTTTATTCCTTTATTTCCCCTTTCTTTTATTTTGCCGTTGTCATTTTGATCCTCAGGTGATTAATGGGCATGTACCTTAAAGTCAAGCAGCAGAGAGAATGGGGAATTCAGAAGTTACAGAAGAGGACTCTCTGCTAGTTTGAACAGGAACCTTAGACATTTCGGCATCCGAGAGATGGGATGCGACTCGGTTTGATTGATTGGCTGATGGCCAATGAATTGGCCAACAGGCCATACTCTGCCCAGTAACAGGTGGTGATTGGCTGATGGCCAATGAATTGGCCAACAGGCCATACACTGCCCGGTAACAGGTGGTGATTGGATCCTATCCCAGTGGGAAAGTTCTCAGAGGCCTGAGGGTGCTTCTACTGGGGTAGGATCCAATCACTACCTGTTACCGAGCTGACAGAGAAAGACAAGGGCCTGCTTTCTTTCCTCCTCCAGAAAGGCTGTGAGTGTTGTATTCCTGAAGCCGCAGAGAACCTGAATGAATGAATCGACAGGAAAACCATTACAGCCGCAAGCGAGGACCAGAACGCTATCTCTCTTTCCAGAAACGCAGGGAGCGCTGTATTTCTGAAATTACGAAGACCTGAAGGAATGGACAGTAAAACCTCAAACTGAAAGCAAAGTTTAAAGAGGAGTAAGGTGCTGAAAACATCCATCTGAAACAAAAACTATTTGGCTTTTTTATGTGTGTTTTCTTTTACCCGTTTTCTTCCCCTCTGTGTTTGTCTGCCTTGTGTGTGTGGAAGGTAGCAAGCTAAAGTGGGGAATTAGGAATAAGATAATAGTTAACCAGTTGTATTTGTTGCACAGCTAATTCTAGTTCTTGTTATAAACAAACAGGAATTGTGTTTAAATTTATAAAACTAGTGACTGTAAATTATTAGGCAGCCAAGGGCCAAGACTTCGGGTATTTTTCAAAGAATTATTGGTTAATTCGCCTGTGTTGTGACTCCGGGTCAAGTGGGGCTTGACCTGGCCGTGCACTAGCCCAAGGTGTAGTCACAGTAGATCAAGGCCATTTCCTGTAGACATAGGACTCATCATTTTGCCAAGATTTAGAGAGAGATTGTTGGAGGAATTTCATTGAGTACATGAGCTGCAATTGATCAGTAAGGCAGCTCATCACCACCATCTCAAGGCAATTAAGGATGGACAATAAATGCTGACGTAATCAGTGATCACACACCTGGTGAAAGGAATGAAACAATAAGCATTCAGGGTTGTGCAAAAGCAGTAGCAAGGAGCAATTTGTGGCACTGTAACGCAGTGTTCTTCAAAGTCGGGGGTGCGACCCGCGGGCGGGTGTCGGGAGGGTCACGGAGCCGTTGTCCGCGGCGCTCCCGATTGCGCAAATCCCCGCTCAGCAGCCGGCTTTTCATAACGTCAGCTGTAAGCGGCTGCGGAAGTGTTAAAAAAAAATTTGGCCGCATTGCGCATTGCGCATGCGCAGTGCGGCCGCTAATTTTTAAACAGTTGCAGCTTTTTGTTTTACAAGTTCTGTAGTGGTTTTTATTCATTTATTCATTCATTTTATTCATTTAATTTTTTTTTTTCATTTATTTTATTCATTTTATTTTTTTTACAAGTTCGGGGGGGGTTTATTCATTTTTTTCATTTATCTTATTCATTTTTTTTTTACAAGTTCGGGGGGGGGTTTATTCATTTTTTTCATTTATTTTACTCATTTTATTCATTTATTTTTTTTTACAAGTTCGGGGGGGTTTTATTTGATAACATTTTACAGGAAAAGAATTCAGATCTTTGGACAGATGGAGACTCCATACTTTCCAACACAGGAAGGCTTCACCTTCATCCAACAGGTTCCATTGGAGGAGTGTGTACGAGGGCCAAAGGGACCCCAAACCGTTTCCTCCATTTTTGTCAGCAGCAAACAAGGTAAGAGAAAATGGTGGGTCGCGCAAGTCGGCCGACGTGGGTCGCGAAGGTCGGCCGGGTTGGGTTCTGAAGGTTGGCCGGTTGGTAAAAATGGGTCCCTGGAAAAAAGGTTTGAAGAACACTGCTATAACGGATAGGGGAGAGACACAGACTGAAACGCTCTAATTCCTCTATCCTCCAGTCCATAACCAATGTGGTTTAATTCAGATAGGTCAGAGGTGTGTTCCCAAACCTATGTGTGTGCGTGTGTGGTCACTTTTTACAATCTCACTAGCAGCAGTCTTTTATGAATTTTTAAACCAGGAGCGTTATTTATTCACACACTTTCCCCAGAAGGTTTCTTGCTACTTCACACGCAACACATACCCACAAGAAAGATGCAGTAAAAGAAAGAAGTTTCACTTCTACGAATATTAAAACCAAACAGAATAGTTGAGGGTCTGCATGCCTGTAAAATGTCCACCGAGAGGGGAAGTTTTCCATTCTGGAGTTGAAGTTCAGACAAGCTTAGATAGCTGAAGAGAGGCTTTTGTGGAGATTCTCCTGAATAAGTGATGTGCATCAGATAGTGTAGACAGCTATGGTAATTCCTGCAGCTGGAGGATGTGGTAGTCACCACTGTTGTATTATATTGTATATATGGGTATTACGGTAAGGCCCCTGTACTACAGGTACGGGGGTAGATCCCTGCCTGCTGGCTCCACCCAGGAAGCGGAGTATAAATGTGTGTGCTCTCCGAACAGCAGCCATTTTGTCAGCTGTTGTAGGAGGCCACACATCTCTGTGTAATAAAGCCTCAATTACATTCTACTCTCGTCTCGTCGTAATTGATAGTGCATCAATTTATTACACAGAGATTATTCAGAGATGGACCTCCACATCAAGCCAGATCGCCTGCAGCTGCATCCTCAAGCAGACAACACCAAAAAGGACTTCCAACATTGGCCTAACTTGCTTTGAAGCATACATCGGGTCTGCGCCAGACCCAATCTCAGAAGCACAGAAGCTCCAGATTCTGCACACGCGGCTGAGCTCCAACGTTTTTCCCCTCGTCCAGGACGCGCCTACCTATGCAGAGGCCATGGCGCTACTGAAGGAGAATTACGCTCAACAGACCAACAAGATCTACGCTAGGTGCCTCCTATCCACGCGGGACCAACTTCCTGGTGAATCTGTGGAAGATTTCTGGCGTGCCTGGTCGCCCTGGTGAGAGACTGTGACTGCCAGGCCGTTTCGGCCACTGAACATTCAAACCTGCTAATGAGAGACGCATTCGTTACGGGCATAGGGTCTGACTACATTCGCCAGCCCCTCTTAGAAGGGGCCACGCTTCACCTCGCGGCGACAAAGAAACTAGCGCTCTCGCTCACGGTCGCCTCACGCAAGGTACAGGCTTATGCAACCGACCGCATGCCCCACCCACCCTGTGCATCGTGGACCCCACCAGCGGCCACCCCATCATGGACCCCATGAACGACCTCCCTCAGCCAACCCCACGCCTGCGCCGCACGGCAGCCAACCAACCCCGGGGGACCCAAGTGCTACTTCTGCGGACAGAAAAAACACCCCAGGCAACGCTGCCCAGTGTGGAGCGCGCTCTGCAAGGCCTGTGGCAAGAAGGGACATTTCGCTGCAGTGTGCCAGGCCCGCTCAATCGCTGCTATTGTCCCGGCACCCCCGACGTGCGGCCCGTGGGCGCCGCCATCTTGCTTGCCTCAGAACCAATGGGCACCGCCATCTTGCCTGCCCCAGGACACATACAGCCGAGGGCACCGCCATCTTGCCTGCCCCAGGACACCTGCGGCCCGTGGAAGCCGCCATCTTACCCGCCTCAAGACCCCTGCCCGCCGGGCACCTCATCGGGCCGCTCATCGCCTGCAACCGCCGACGACCAGCCGTGTCTCGCCTCGGTCACGATCGACCAGTCTTGACCGCACAACCTCGCGACCACTTCGACAAAGGTGAAGCTCGATGGGCACGAGATATCCTGCCTTCTGGACTCCGGGAGCACTGAGAGCTTCATCCACCCCGATACGGTAAGGCGCTGCTCCCTCGCGGTACACCCGACTAACCAAAGAATCTCCCTGGCCTCCGGATTCCACTCCCTGGCGATCCGGGGGTACTGCATCGCCACCCTCACCGTCCAGGGCGTAGGGTTCATCGGCTTCCGGCTCTACGTCCTCCCTAACCTCTGCGTTACCTTGCTACTTGGCCTGGACTTCCAGTGCAACCTCCAGAGCCTAACCCTGAAATTTGGCTGGCCCCTACCACCACTTACTGTTTGCGGCCTCGCGACCCTTAAGGTCGACCCGCCTTCCCTGCTTGCAAACCTCACCCCGGATTGCAAAACCGTCGCCACCAGGAGCAGACGGTACAGTGCCCAGGACAGGACCTTCATCAGGTCTGAGGTCCAGCGGCTGCTGCGGGAAGGTAGCATTGAGGCCAGCAACAGCCCCTGGAGAGCCCAAGTGGTAGTGGTGAAAACGGGGGAGAAAAACAGGATGATCATTGACTACAGACAGACCATCAATCGGTACACGCATCTCGAAGCGTACCCCCTCCCACGCATATCTGATATGGTCAATCAGATTCTCGACAGTGGACCTGAAATCTGCCTACCACCAGCTCCCCATCCGTAAGGCGGACCACCCATACAGTGCGTTTGATGCAGACGGCCATTTCCTTAGGGTTCCCTTCAGCGTCACCAATGGGGTCTCGGTCTTCCAATGGAAGATGGGCTGCAGACCACTTTCCCGTACCTGGACAACGTCACCATTTGCGGCCACGACCAGCAGGACCACGACGCTAAACTTTCCAAATTTCTCCACACCGCCACACTCCTCAACCTAACTTACAACAAGGAGAAGTGTGTGTTCAGAACAGAGTTCTAGGGTCCGACCCCGATCGCATGCGCCCCCTCATGGAATTGCCCCTCCCCCACTGCCCCAAGGCCCTCAAACGATGCCTGGGGTTCTTTTTGTATCATGCCCAGTGGGTCCCAAACTATGCGGACAAGGCACGCCCACTCATTCAATTCACCGCTTTCCCCCTGACGTCCGAGGCTCACCAGGCCTTCAACCGTATCAAGGCCGACATCGCCAAGGCCGCGATGCACGCGGTCGACGAGATGCTCCTCTTCCAAGTCGAAAGCGATGTATCAGATGCCGCTCTGGCCGCCACCCTCAACCAGGCAGGCAGGCCCGTGGCATTCTTTTCCCTCACCCTCCATGCCTCCGAAATTCGGCACCCATCCGTCGAAAAGGACGCCCAAGCGATAGTTGAAGCTGTGCGACATTGGAGGCATTACATGGCCGGCAGGAGATTCACTCTCCTCACTGACCAACAGCCGGTTGCCTTCATGTTTAACAACACACAGGATCGAGCTCTCCACCTACGATTATGAGATTTTGTATCGCCCGGGTAAGCTCAACAAGCCCCCCCGATGCCCTGTCCCGAGGTACATGTGCCAGCGCACAAGTGGACCGCCTTCGGACCCTGCACGACAATCTCTGTCACCCGGGAGTCACCCGCTTTTACCACTTCATTAAGGCCCGCAATCTGCCCTACTCCATCGAGGAAGTCAGGGTTATCACCAGAGACTGCCAGGTCTGCACGGAGTGTAAACCGCACTTCTACCTGCCAGACTGTGCGTGCCTGGTGAAGGCCTCCCGCCTCAGCGTGGACTTCAAAGGTCCCCACCCCTCCACCGACCACAACACGTACTTTCTTAATGTGGTCGACGAGTATTCCCGATTCCCCTTCGCCGTCCCATGCCCCGATATGACGTCTGCCACCATCATCAAAGCCCTCAACACCATCTTTGCTCTGTTCGGTTTCCCCGCCTACGTCCACAGCGACCGGGGAACCTCATTTATGAGCGATGAGCTGCGCCAGTACCTGCTCAACAGGGCATTGCCTCGAGCAGGTCGACCAGCTACACTCCAGGGGAAACGGCAGGTGGAGCGGGAGAATGGGACGGTCTGGAGGGCCATCCAGCTGGCCCTACGGTCCCGAATTCTCCCGGCCTCCCGCTGGCAGGAGGTCCTCCCCGATGCACTTCACTCCATTCGGTCGCTACTGTGCACCTCGACCAATGAAACCCCCCATGAACGTCTCTTTGCCTTCCCCAGGAAGTCCACCTCCGGGGTTTCACTCCCAACGTGGTTGGCAGCTCCAGGACATGTTCTCCTCCGCAAGCACGTGCGGCTCCACAAGGCAGACCCATTGGTTGAGAGGGTACAGCTACTCCATGCGAACCCGCAGTACGCCTACGTAGCGTACCCCGACGGCCGCCAAGACACAGTCTCCCTCAGGAATCTGGCACCAGCTGGGTCCCCACACCCCCCTCCCGCCCCGGCGCCACCCTCCCCTCCCCCGGCGCACCCCACCGCAGCCCCCGCTCCAGGACAATCAGTCCTCCCCTTGCTCCCACCCGGGGATGAAGAGGATTTCGACACACTCCCGGAGTCACCAAAGACCAAGCCGCCGCCTGAGTCGCCAGCAGCACTGTGGCGCTCTCAACGACAGATCAAGGCGCCCGTTCAGCTAAATTTGTAACCTTCTCTGTAATTTTAAAACCAATCTGTATGTATATAGTTTTCCACCACCCCCGCTGGACTCATTTTTAACAGGAGGTGAATGTGGTAGTCACCACTGTTGTATTATATTGTGTACATGCGTTTTACGGTAAGGCCCCTGTACTACAGGTACGGAGGTAGATCCCTGCCTGCTGGCTCCGCCCAGGAGGCGGAGTATAAATGAGTGTGCTCCCCGAACAGCAGCCATTTCGTAAGCTGATGTAGGAGGCCACACATCTCTGTGTAATAAAGCCTCAATTACATTCTACTCTCGTCTCGTCGTAATTGATAGTGCATCAGAGGATTAGTTTTCTTTCTCAGGCAAACTTGAATTTTCTGAAACAGGTTGCAAGCAGGCTTTAAATTTTAAGCCTGGTAGATCTATAAAGGCCAGATGTTAAAGCCTGGGCCCTGCAATGGTGTTTCTACTGTTGTTACTTCTGCACTGCTATTTGCTGTGTGTTGCAGTAAGCGAACGGGGTTCAGAATAAAAGGCTTTCAAAAGTCAAAGAGTTTTGGTCAGGTGAAGACTAACCATTGATACATTATAGAAAGCAATTGATTGTCTGTTTGTATTAACAAAGTAGCTTCCACTTCCCCGTGTTCAAATCATCGGCATACGATAAATGTAGATAGGGGTACTTCGCACTTTGCTTTCGCATAAACAGTTTCATTAGCTCTCCTTTGTTACCTGGTAGTCTTGGAGACAGAAAGTCTCCTAATTGTCCTTGCTATTTTGGGGTAAGTACTGACAAACAGGAAGCGGTGTACCAGTCCCTGGTGGGGGGATTCTCTGCTCCCACTCTGTAGATGTTCATCAGTGGAAAGTGGGAATTCCCATTGAAGCCACCCCACACCGCTGGGAATCCTGCGAGCGGGGGTGCACTGCCAGCGAGACCAGAGAATCCCGCCGCCAGCAGACAACTGGAGAATTCTGGCCATGGTCTAGGCATGATCATAATAATCCTCTTTCAGAAGCTTGGCCAACTTGCAAACCCAAATGTGAGGTGGCCTGTGACAGCTATCTTCAAGATTGGCAGTATCTTTTTTAACAGGTTTTCAATGTTGTGATGTTTTCATGTCTGCTGATCACCGCAACCCTGAACCTTTCTGCAACCAGATCATTCCAAGGAGACCTGTGTGGCATTTCACATGCTACATCCCACAGGTACATCTAGGAGATCACGTTTGCCCTTAATGCCCAGGCATCCAACGACATCACCTTAATCCTGGACCAAGCCCACCAAAATGCCCGACTGCAGGATTCTCCACCATTGCTGGGATGCCCCAGGTTCAGCAGGCAATAGATGGCACGCATATCATCTTGCGCACCAGGGAATCCGGGTGTGTCCTTTATTAACAGTAAGGGGTCCCACTCCCTGAATGTTCAGATTGTGTGTGACCACCACCAATGTATAATGCATGTGTGTGTACGCTACCCAGGGAGCGTGCATGACAGCTACACCCTGGGACACTCGGAGATCCCCGGTGTCTCCAAGGACCATCCCAAGATGATGGGTTGGCTCTTGGGGAACAAGTGGTACTCGCTGAGGTCCTGGCTTATGATGCCGGTGTGGAGACCTGAGACCGAGGCGGAGACCAGATATAATGAGGCCCGTGCTGCCACCTGTGCTGTCATTGAGTGGTGCAGCGGACTTCTCAAAATGAGGTTCCGCTGCCTGAAGCGCTCAGACGGTGAACTTTAGCTCAACAGCTCCCACCCAATGCCCTCCCTCCACCCAAGCCCCCCTTTCCCCCAATCTCCCCTCCACTCCTCCCCCAATCTCCCCCTCTCTCCCCCCCCCCCCCAATTACCCATCCCCATCACACTACTCCCTCTCCAATTACCCTGTTCCACCCTCCAAGGGTTTGTGTAGCAATACCCCAGGGTGATGGGCCTGTGATGGCACTGTCGGCTGGTGAATATATAAGGCAGGTAAATGATGATAACTCACTGTGAGGTAAGCTCTGGTGCTCCTCAGCTCAAACCAAAGTCTGACTCCTGTCTTTCTGCTGACAGTGCGCTCACACCCATCCTCTGAACGGGATCTGCATCGGGGAGTTTGATGTTGGATCACTGTGCGCGGGGGTGGGGTGAACAGAGGGCAACACGAGGTGTGGGTACAGGCAATCCTGCTGTGCAGATTAACGTCACAGAGGATTCGCATGTATCAGGTGTTACATGTTTTAATCATGAATAATTAACATTTCCATTCCCCCTAGTCACAGATAGTGACCGCACCCTCCCCCTCCCTGACAGGATGCATGTCAGAGGTGGAGGCAGCCTTCTGCTTTCTGTGCCCTGTGGCCTTTGATGCCTGTGGTCGGGGCCCTCCAGACATGGAGTGTATGGATCTGGAGGGCCCCGACCGGCCTACTGGAGTCACTGGCGTCGCCGTGCCACCGTTTTCTGCCCGCTACCCTTGAGATGTGCCGGTGTCACAAGGGGTGATTTGAGAGAACCGGAGATCACCGTCGCCTTCTTGGGGGAAGGCCCTGGGTTGGCGTCCAGCGCTTGATCCTTTCTCACGGTGCTCATAGGGGCCTGGGGATCTCCGTGGGATGGAGGAGTAGCTGGGATGAGCTCCAGAGGCCTCAGAGTCATCTGCCTTTGTCAATCCTGACAGCTCCCCATTATCTGCACCATGGTGCCGGCGTCCTCAGTTATGCTCCTCTGAAACTGGACCACACTCTGGAGTGGCTCGGCAATGTCCATCTGCATCTGGGACACACCCCTCAGCAATTGGGCCAGTCTCTGGAATACCTCGGTCTCAGCGATTGGGACATGATGTTGAGGCCCTCAGCCATCGTCATCACAAACTGAGCCATGCCTTGGACACCACCACTCAAGACGCGGACGTCGTGCTCCAGGTTTTCCACTGCAGTTGCCACCCTAGCAATGTTCACCTTGGTGCCACGCTTGGTCGTCAACATGTCCTGCGACCAAAGCCTTTGGGACTCCTCCAATCGACTATGCAGTCAGTGGAATGTACCTGACATCCCCTCCTGAATCTCACAGCCATGTCCTATCACCGGCAACAGCTCTGGGAGAACCTTGTCCAGAGGCTCGGCATCTGGCTGGGGCCCAGCTGAGTCCTGGAATCCAGCAGAACTCTAATTGCTGTTTCCCTTGGATGTTCCTGCCTCCACCTGGTGTGCAGCAGCAACTGTGTGCTGGTCACGAGATTGTGCCCCAGATGTCTGTCCACTAATGTTGCACACCGAGGTGTGTGTCTCTGTGCTGGTGGAAGGAGGGGGTGATAGATTTCATAGATTTTACAGTGCAGAAGGAGGC
The DNA here is from genome assembly GCF_047496885.1 of Scyliorhinus torazame. NCBI lineage: Eukaryota > Metazoa > Chordata > Chondrichthyes > Carcharhiniformes > Scyliorhinidae > Scyliorhinus > Scyliorhinus torazame. The sequence continues at coordinate 86,784,775 of NC_092717.1, forward strand.
CATATATGTGACACCTCACCAGCGGTCCCCTCGGAGCTCTCACCGGAACTGGTCTCTTGGGGAATAGGGAGGGGAGGAACCACTCCGACTGACCTGACCTCATCAGATGGAGATCCTGCGAGACAATGGACATGTAGTTAGTAAAAAGGAAGGATAATTTTGTCTGACTCATTTGAGACAGGTCATCTGGGTGAAGGGGCAATGGATCCTCACCCGTGGTGCAGGCCAACCTCATTGTCATGAACTGCTCTCTCCTTGGTCAACCCTGCGATCTCCAGGGCCCATTTCTTATAGAGGGGGAGGACTCAAACCTCTGGGACAACCCCCCCCCCCCCCACCTGTCTTGGCCCTTTCCCATTTATTATGGGCTATCTTTCATCATGGGGTTTGGGCGTTGCTGGCTGGACCAGCATTTATTGCCCATCTCAGTTGCCCTTCAAAAGGTGGTGGTGAGCTGCATACTTGAATTGCTGCAGTCCCTGAGGTGTAGGTACACCCTCCAGGTACACCCACAGTGCTGCTCAGGAGGGAGCACCAGGATTTTGACCCAGCAACAGTGAAGGATATAGTTCCAAGTCGGGGATGTGAGTAACTTGGAGGGGAACCTCCAGATGGTGGGATTCCCAGGTATCTGCTGCTCTTGTCCTTCTAGATGGAATTGGTCCTAAGTTTGGAAGATGCTGCCAAAGGAACCTTGGTGAGTTACTGCAGTGCACCTGTAGATGGTACACAAGCTGCCACTGTCCGTTGATGGTGGAGGGAGCAATCAAACGGGTTGCTTTGTCCTAGATGGTGTTGAGCTTGAGTGTTGTTGGAGTTTCACTCATCCAGGCAAGTGGAGAGTATTCCATTACAATCCTGACCTGTGCCTTGTAGATGGTGGACAGGTTTTTTGTTTTTGGGCGGGGGGGGCAGTCAGGAGGGGAGTTACTCATCATTGAATTCTTCGCCTTTGACCTGCTCTGGTCGCCTCAGTATTAATGTGGCTAGTCCAATTCAGTTTCTGATCAATGGTAACCCCCTAGGATGTTGATTGTGGGGAATTCAGTGATGGTAATGTTATTGAATGTCAAGGAGTGATGGTTAGATCCTCTCTTTTAGGAGATGATCATTGTTTGCACTTTTGTGGCGTGAATGTAACTTGCCATTTGTCAGCCCAAGCCTAGATATTGTCCAGGTCTTGCTGCATTTGGACTTGGACTGCTTCATTATTTGAGGAAACGCGAATGGTGCTGAACATTGTGCACACATCTGTGAACATCCTCACTTCTGACCTCAGGGTCTAGTACACTACCCTGAGGAACTCCTGCAGAGATGTCCTGCAGCTGAGAGGATTGACCTCCAACCACCACAACCGTCTTTCTTTGTGCCAGGTATGAATCCAACTAACGGAGAATTGTTCCCCTAATTCCCATTGACTCTCGTTTAATGCCATACTCAGTCAAATGCTGCCTTGATGTCAAGGGCAGTCACACTCACCTCACCTCTGGCATTCAATTACATAGAACATACATAGAACATTCAGTGCAGAAGGAGGCCATTCGGTCCATCGAGTCTGCACCGACCCACTTAAGCCCTCACTGCCACCCTATCCCCATAACCCAATAACCCCATCTAACCTTTTTGGACACTAGGAGCAATTTAACATGTCTAATCCACCTAACCTGCACGTCTTTGGACTGTCGGAGGAAACCGGAGCACCCGGAGGAAACCCACGCAGACACGGGGAGAATGTGCAGACTCTGCACAGACAGTGACCCAGCGGGGAATTGAACTGTGAAGCAACAGTGCTAACCACTGTGCTACCTTCTTGTCCTTAAATTATTTTGCCCATGTTTAAACCAAGGTTGTAATGAGGTCAGGAGCTCAGTGGTGACCCTGGCAGAATACAAACTGAGTGTCAATGAGCAGGTCATTGCTGAGTAAGTGCTGCTTAATTGTACTGTTGATGATTCCTTCCATCACGTTGCTGATAATGGAGAGTAGACTGATAGGGTGGTAATTGGCTAGGTTGGATTTGTCTTGTTTCTTGTGTACAAAACAATTTTCCATATTGCCGGGTAGATGCTAGTGTTGTAGCTGCACTGGAACAACTTTGCTAGGGGTGCAGCAAGTTCCGGAGCGCAAGTCTTCAGTTCTATTACAGGAATGTTGTCAAAGCCCATAGCCTTTGCAGTATCCAGTGCCTTCAGCCATTTCTTGATACCACATGGAGTGAATAGTATTGGCTCAAGACTAACATCTGTGATTCTGGGAACCTCTGGAGGAGACTGAGATGGATCATCCACTCGTTACTTCTGGCTGAAGATTGTTGCGAATGCCTCAGCCCTGTCTTTTGCACAGATGTGCTGGGCTCCTGCATCCTTGAGGATGGGGATATTTGTGGACCTCCTCCACTGAGTTGTTTAATTGTCCACTACCATTCACGGCTGGATGTGGCAGGACTACAGAGTTTAGATCAGATATTTTGGTTGTAGAATCACTTAAGTCTGTCTATTATTTGCTGTTTATGCTGTTTGGCACACAGGTAGTCCTGTATTATAGCTTCATCAGGTTGACACCTCATTTTTCGGTATGCCTGATGTTGCTTCTGGCATGCCCTCTTACTCTTTGTTGAACAAACGTTGATCCCCTGGCTTTGTGGTAATGGTAGAATGGGGGATATGCCGGGCCATGAGGTGTCAGATTGTGGTTGATTGCAATTCTGCTGCTGCTGATGGCCCACAGCGCCTCTGGATGCCCCATCTTGAGTTGCTAGATCTGATCAAAGTCTATCCCATTGAGCACAGTGGTAGTGCAACATGATATAATGGAGGGTATCCTCACTGTGAAGAGGGGACTTTGTCTCCATGAGGACTGTGCGGTGGTCACTTCTACCAATACTGTCATGGACAGATGCATCTGCAGCAGGCAGATTGGTGAGGATGAGTTCAAGTATGTTTTTCCCTCATTTTTGGTTCTGTCACCACCTGCTCTTATCCCAGTCCATCAGCTCTGTCCTTGAGGACCCAGCCAGCTTTGTCTGTGGTGGTACTACCGAGCCACGTTTGGTGATGGATTTTGAAGTCTCCCACCCAGATTATATTCTGTCCTCCAAGTGGTGCTCAACATAGAGGAGTACTGATTCATCAACTGAGGGTGGATGAGTTTCGTTGCCCATGGGTTTCCTTACCCATGTTTAACCTGAAGCCATGAGGCTTCATAGGGTCCAGAGTCAATGTTGAGCACTCCCAGGGCAACTCCCTCCCGACTCTTTACCACTGTACCACCACCTCTGCTGGGTCTGTCTTGCCGGTGTGACAGGACACACCCAGGAATAGTGATAGTGGTGCCTGGGACATTATCTGTAAGGTATGATTTTGTGAGTATGACTATGTCAAGATGTTGCTTGATTAGTCTGTGAGACAGCAACTTTGGCACAAGCCCCCAGATGTTAGTAAGGAGGACTTTGCAGGGTTAACAGGGCTGGGTTTGCTGTTGTGGTTTCCAGTGCCTGGTTCGATGCTGGGTGGCCCGTCCGGTTTCATTCCTTTTTGTGTTTCTTTCAAGTTGAGTGGCTTGCTGGGCCATTTTGGAGGGCATTTAAGAGTCAACACATTGCTCTAGGTCTGGAGTCACATGTAGGCCAGACCAGGTAAGGATGGCAGATTTCCTTCCCAAAAGGCCATTATTGAATCAGATGGGTTTTTATGACAATCAACAATAGTTTCACGGTAATCATTAGACTTTTAATTCCAGATATTTTATTGTGTTAAAATCCACTACCTGATGTGGTGGATTCGAACTCGGGTCCCCAGATCATTACTGTGGGTCTTTGGATTCCTAGTCCAGCGATAATTTCACTACACCAGCAAACACCACCCCCCCCCCCCCCCCCCCACCCCACCCCACCACCCCTGCAGGGACAAAGAGGTGGCATTGTGAGCCTTACACTTGATGAGTCAGGGGCCTATAGCAGGTGGCATGTGTGGATGCTACACCTGGACATGAAACGATTGTGCTTGTGGATGCCAGGAAGTGCTGAGGAACAAGCACAGACATCGGTGTGGAGAGGGTGCGAGGTGTCAGCCAGTGATCTGTGGGGGGTTGGGAGGAAAAACTGACGCCAGGGGAGAGGTGGTAACTTGCCCATGCAGCTCAGTGGAGGTTGTCGGTCATCTTCCGATATTGGACGCTGGTCCTCCTGGTCATGCTGCCCTCACTGTCAGCCGCTGCCACTGCCTCCCAGACAGCATTCCTGGCCCTGTTGCTGGGCCTTCGACCCCTCACATTGACGCCGTCAAGAATCCTGGTCAAGTCGCCATCGCCAAAATGTGGAGCAGATCTGCTCACTACCATGCTTTTGCGTTTTTCTGGGAGTGAGTGATGAGGGAACATTTAAAAGCAGCACCCCCTTTTTAGCAGCGAGACGCTAAGTTGCGAATCTGGCAAGTCAGAATGCAAGACAGCTGTTAATGACGAGATGCACCGCTCATTTACGTCACTAAGTGCCGTTGAATATAGGCTGCCATCTCGCCAACAGATCTCTTCGAAGAACACCCGGCCAAAATGCGCCCATCAATGGTGTGGTTAGTACAAGACTAGAACCTGCAGTCATTTAAAACAACAGGCAGCATGAATTTGTCATGCTATCTCTGTTGCTCACATATCACGAACCTTGGGCGGGATTCTCCGCTGGCGGGATTCTCCGTTTTGCCGGCGCCCGGAGGTTTCCCGACGGCGTGGGGCTGCCCCACAACGGAAAACCGCATTGACCGGCTGGCGTAACGGAGAATCCCGCCAGCGGGTCAGGGCAGAAATGTGGCGGGGTGGGGCGGAGAATCCAGACCCTTGTTTCTGGTGCTATTGAATTTAGCCTCCTGTGTATCTTACCACAAGGTGAAGACACAATCGATGCTAACTGTGATGCCTTCCATGAAGAATCTGTCAATGTTAATTGTGTGGGTTCTTACATGAAGAACGGCTATTTGGATGGAGTGCAGGAGGCTACCGACACCTCCCACAACTATTCCTTACCCCCTTGCAGGAATGTACAGGGATTAAAAATAAAACCCATTTGACTTCCAAAGCTGAAGAAATGCTATGAATTCAAAGTAGCGTCTCTCAACTCCACCATCCCCACACCACACATACTTCTTTTAAGTAAACAGTGTAAACAGGTTAAACTTCTGGCATACACCTTACATTTTGAGAAAATTCAGTTACAGTTAAGTCATGACACTTCACCCACATATTTTATACCGACCATGACTCAAGGTTTTATACAGAAATGATCCGTCTCCTTGGTAGCATAACTAATAGACCTCCAGTGTAGAAACAACTTGCCAGCCCAAACAAATTGAACCAAACATCGCCACAATGATACTGTCACACTTTACTGTATCTTTGCAAGATCAAAAGCACGATCCCAGCTTTGATCTGAGTGAAGGTTGTATCTCTGGGAGCACCTCAGGCACAGATATCTTTTAGGACAGCCTTGTAAAATGGTAGGCTTTTTTGATTGATTGCTCCTAGTTTCAATGGCTTGGTTTAATTTATCTTCAGCTTTTTGTTTGCTTTAGGAAGTGCAATGCTAGCTTGAAATCTCAAATTACTTCTATAAAGCTGCATGCTTTTTGGTAGCATCTCGTCAATGAAAAACTATCGTATTGCTGGTGAGACACTGTATAAATGATCCCAAACAGCAGTAAACCTTATCCGATCTAATCCAATTGTCGTGTTTATTTTGATATTTTACTGCATTCTACAGGGGCCAATAGTAGGCGTGCAGCAGCTACCTTACAAAAAGAAGATGCTCGACTCATGCACATACCAAGTATACTGCCATGCCCTGCTTTTTTCCAAGGAAAAACATTTCTAGGTCCGATAATTGTGGGAATTTAAAAATGTCAAGCAAGCTGTGTCATCATACACATTCCCAAAGCTGTAATGGTGATTCACTTTCAAGCAGCCCGCTCTGCTGAGAATTTGGTCATATATATTTCAATGAAAACAGGCAGCCGATTCAATGTCCCCTGTTTTCTGGTGTTGAAACTTGAACTCTGTCCCATCATAAGACACTGGGCTAAAGTGTATGCTGGAAAAATTTCAAGTTGAGCCTAAAATGGGTGCATATTTTGGGACTGCTATACTCGACAGGGCTTTTGCAGCTTTGGGCCTCTTGAATTTTAGTGAGAAGCAGCAGCTCACTGCAGCTCCAGCTCACTGCTTTATTGAAAAGGAGGTTTTGGCCAACATCTGCACAGAACCAGCTGTCATATGAGGGCAGCAGGAGGAGAATCCATTGGCAAGAAAGGGCCAGCAGGCTTCAAGACGTTTCAATGGCAGGAGGAGAATGCTGAAACTGGCCTGCCAAAAGTCTTAAAATCTAGGAGACTCAGCAAGTATCCCTGTGGCGGAGCCCAACATAGTGCAAAAGACAAGGCTGAAGCAAGCGCAAATACCTTCAGCCTTCAGCCAGACGTGCCGAGTGGACGATCCATCCCTGCCTCCACCAGAGGTCCCCAGCAGCACAGATGCCAGCCTTCAGCTAATTTGATTCACTCCATATGACATCAAGCCACGTCTGAAGGCACTAGATCCTGCAAAGGCTATGGGCCCTGACAATATCCCGGCAATAGTACTGAAGACTTGTGCGCCAGAGGTTGCCGCAAGCTGTTCCAGTACAGCTACAACACTGGTATCCACTCAGCAATATGGAAAATTGCCCAAGTACATCTTGTACAGAAGAAGCAAGACAAATCTAACCTGGCCAATTACTGCCCCATCAGTCTCCTCTCAATCATCTTTAAAGTGATGGAAGGTGTTATCAATAACGCACCTGCACAGTAATAACCTGTTCACGGAGCCTCAGTTTGGACTCCACCAGAGCCACTCAGTTCCTCACCTGATTACAATCTTCGCCCAAATATGGACAAAAGAGCTGAACTCAAGAGGTGAGAGTGACTTGACATTAGGGCAGCATTTGATGAGTGTGGCATCAAGGACCCCTTGCAAAACTGGAGTCAATGTGAATCAGAGTGAAAACTCTTCACTGGTTGGAGTCATACCTAATGTAATAGCCCGCACAGGACCTACAGGGTGGGAATGATTAGCTTCCCGCGGTCCTTGCAGAGTATGAGCTCCGGCACTAGGGGTGGGGTATCTCTATTAACCTCTGTAAAAAAGATCAGCCAGTAAGGCACCAACTAGAACTGGAACCCAGTAGGGAGCTATGGGTCGGGTACATATCTGTTTGTAAATAAAACTTTGTTTCTTTATTTTACTCTGTGTGGACTCCCGTGTACTTATTAATTTGGCAATGAGGTTAGAATCAGGTGGGGGACTGGGCAAGTTCCTCAAGGTTTTCCAGCCTGGCTTGTGTACCATTAAAGATCTATAGCCAAGATCCAGGTGGACCAGTGGACCCAACCCCTATATTTTCGTGCCCGCCTGGTTCTTTAAGCTTTGGTGGATAAAGTCGAGACCAAACTTTGTGTTTGGAGAGTTTTGGCATAATTAGGCCAATTGGGCGGCACCGGTGGTCCCCATAATCAAGCCAGATAAGATAGTCTGCCTCTGCAGTGACTATAAATTGACATTATCCTTTAATGCGCATTGAGCATCTGTATGCAACATTGGCCGGTGACTGCACATTTACGAAATTGGACATGAGCAACGCTTACCTGCAGCTGGAGCTCAATAAATTATCACGGATGTACATCACAATCAATATGCACAAGGGATTCGAGATGAGTACACCCAGCTCCCGTTTGTGTTATCCTCGTGTGCGCAGTCTTCCAGTATGTAATAGAGAACATCCTCTGAGGATTACCGCGTGTTGCAGTTTACTTAGATGAAATGAAATGAAATGAAAAAAAACAATGGGAAAAAAAATGAAAATTGCTTATTGTCACAAGTAGGCTTCAAATGAAGTTACTGTGAAAAGCCCCTTGTTGGCACATTCCGGCGCCTGTCCGGGGAGGCTGTTACGGGATGGCGTGCTCGTCACAGGGACCACAGACTAAGAACAAAGATAGGTGGAGGGGCAGGTAATATGGAGGAGGTGGGGAGGCTGCAGAAAGATTTAGACAGTTTAGGAGAGTGGTCCAAGAAATGGCTGATGAAATGCAACGTGGGCAAGTGCGAGGTCTTGCACTTTGGAAAAAAGAATAGAGGCATGGACTATTTTCTAAACGGTGACAAAATTCATAATGCTGAAGTGCAAAGGGACTTGGGAGTCCTAGTCCAGGATTGTCTAAAGGTAAACTTGCAGGTTGAGTCCGTAATTAAGAAAGCAAATGCAATGTTGTCATTTATCTCAAGAGGCTTGGAATATAAAAGCAGGGATGTACTTCTGAAGCTTTATAAAGCATTAGTTAGGCCCCATTTAGAATACTGTGAGCAATTTTGGGCCCCACACCTCAGGAAGGACATACTGGCACTGGAGCGGGTCCAGCGGAGATTCACACGGATGCGGATGATCCCAGGAATGGTAGGCCTAACATACGATGAACGTCTGAGGATCCTGGGATTATATTCATTGGAGTTTAGGAGGTTGAGGGGAGATCTAATAGAAACATACAAGATAATGAATGGCTTAGATAGGGTGGACGTAGGGAAGTTGTTTCCATTAGCAGGGGAGACTAGGACCCGGGGGCACAGCCTTAGAATAAAAGGGAGTCACTTTAGGACAGAGATGAGGAGAAATTTCTTCAGCCAGAGAGTGGTGGGTCTGTGGAATTCATTGCCACAGAGGGCGGTGGAGGCCGGGACGTTGAGTGTCTTTAAGACAGAAGTTGATAAATTCTTGATTTCTCAAGGAATTAAGGGCTATGGAGAGAGAGCGGGTAAATGGAGTTGAAATCAGCCATGATTGAATGGTGGAGTGGACTCGATGGGCCGAATGGCCTTATTTCCGCTCCTATGTCTTATGGTCTTATGGTCTAACATTGGCAGAACTTTGATGCAGTGTTGAAACATTTTTTGAAATAAGGGGTCCACCTGTGTCGTGCAAAGTATATGTTTCACGTGAAAGAAGTGGTATATTTAGGGAATCGGGTGGATTTAAATTGCCAACAGAGAGTCGTTGAGAAAGTAAGAGCCATCAAAATGGCTCCCGCTTCGCGAGACACCACTGAACTTCGCTCTTTTCTTGGACTAGTAAATTACTACAGGTGATTTATTCCAAATCTGACCACTGTCCTAGCCCCCCCCCTTCACTTGCTCCTTAAGAAGCACCAGCCATTGGAATTGAGCAAGGCCCAGGATGAGACATGTAAGAAGGTGAAACAGTGATTATCCTCTTCGGGGGTGTTGACGCATTTCAATCCTTCGAAACCATTGTACGTCACGTGCGATGCTTCGCCATATGGAATTGGGACAGTCCTGTCACACCGGATGAGCAATGACCATGAACGTCCGATCGCCTTTGCCTCCCGGATACCGGCTGTGGCTCAGGGAAAATTTGCTCAAATAGAAAAAGAAGGCCTGGCGGACATGTTTGGTTTGAAGTGGTTTCATCATTAGATCTATGACCGTCATTTCTATATAGTCACTGATCAGAAGCCGTTGCTGGCCTCTTCCATGAAGACAAGGTGATCCCACCAATTGAGTCTGGGAGGAATCAGTGCTGGGCCTTGTTCTTGCCTACTTACGACCACCGCCCAGGGACCCAGACTGCACACGCTGATGCATTGAGTCATCTTCCCCTGCAGACAGAATATGCCAAATCCCCTACGACGGCCAAAATGGTCGCTGTCCTGAATTTTATGGACTCGTTGCAGTCACTGCCCCGTGTATTCGTGACTAGACAAAAACCAACCCCGTCCTCGCCAGTGAGCGGCTTCTGGTGCTAAACGGTGGCCAAAATCGACATCTACCATGGGAGTTGAACGCTTTCTCCTCTAAGTTCTTAGAGCTGACCATGGAAGATGGCATCCTCCTGTGGGGCATCAGGGTTGCTGTTCAGGCGAAGGACCAGGTAAACATGTTGAAGGACCTTCACAACGGGCACCCAGGAGTGTCCAAAATGAAGGTGCTGGCGAGAAGCTACAGCTGGTGAATGGGTTTGGACACAGATATCGATATGTTGGCCCAATAATGCTCTATCTGTCAAGCACACCAGAAGCTCCCTGCGGGGCACCCATACACTCTTGGAAGTGACCGGGATGTCCTTGGGCTTGTGTACGCACTGATTTTGCTGGTTCATTCCTGGGTTCGATGTTTCTCGTCCTAACGGACGGCCACTCAAAATGGCTGGAGGTCCACAAGATGGTGACGATCACATCCCAGGCGACTGCGCAGTTCTTTCACCACCCACAAAATCTGTGAGGTGCTCATGACGGACATTGGGGCCTCTTTCACCAGTGAAGAGTTCACCACTTTTGTAAGAGCAACGGGATTCGCCATTTCCACACTGTTCCCATATCATCCGGCATCAAATGGCTTGGCAGAGAGGGCAGACGGTTAAATGGGGATGAAAGAAACAGACTATGGACTCGATGGACACTAGGCTAGCAAGATTTTTATTCTCATATAGGACTACGCCGCAAGCAGTCATTCGTATGGACTCCACTGAGATGAAAATAGGTCGTAGCCTATGTTTGATTATCCAAGTGAAAGTGCGCTGTAACCAAGATTTGCAAGGGCATTGCCCAGATCAGTGTTGCCTTCTTCGAAACTTCACACCTGACGACGCAGTGTTCATTCGGAACTTCAGCGACAGTGCTCGCTGGCTTTCAAGGATCATCGTCCGCCAAACAAGTCCCATCTCCTACCAAGTTCGGGTCTGGGGGCAACTGATGCGATGGCATTTGGACCATGTAAGGTTCCTCGCAAGACATCTGTCCTGGATCCTCCAACTCCATGGCCGATCCCGCCTGCTGTGACGACGCCAGTCTCTCCCGATGCTAACATGCATTGTATCTTCAGACTCTGCAATGGAGACGCAGACCTCTGAGATCTCGAAAGCTGATCAGGCGCCTCCTGTCGATCATCCGCCACAGCATTCCTGCGCCGGCAACGATGCCCAGAACAGTATACGCCAACCGATCCGATGCATCAGCTGCATGATGACTTGCCAGGCTGAAGAGAATCCAGGGTACTCCACCTGCTCCTCCTCCTCTGCTCATTGGTCCTCAAGGGGGACATTGGACTATGTTGGGGGGGGGGGGGAGGGCGGAAAGAATGTAATATCCCGCACATGACCTACGGGGTGGGAATGATTATCTGCCCCATGGTCCTTGCGCAGTACGAGCTCCCCCGCTAGAGGCAGAGGATCGCTATTAACATCTGTAAATAAGGTCCGCAAATAAGACACCAACTAGAACAGGAACCCAGTAGGGAGCTACCGGTAGTGTGCATAGATGTTTGTCAATAAAACTTTGTTTCTTTATTTTACTTGGTGTGGACTTCCATGTCCTTATTAAATCTTGCACAAAGGAAGATGGTTGTGGTTGGTCAATGATAATTATTTCGGTCTCAAGATATTGCTGCATGGGTTCCTCAGGGTAGTGATCTCGGTCCAATCATGCGGATCTAGTGCCACTTGCGAACACTAAAACTCAGTAGAAATTTGAGTTAACACTTCTCAGGTGCAAATACGAATCGTTTTATTGACTCTAGTTGATTACAATTGAGAATCACTTAATTCTTATTCTCTGATAAGTCCAGCTAGCAAAAGGACTCAAAGAGAAGCAATTTGTAGACAATTTAACTTTCAAATAATACAGAAATGGTTTCTTGCTTACGGCAAAACAGCTTGCATTTACTTCAAGAGTCAGAGTTAGAAAGTGAAAGTATGAAAGATAGAGGCAGCGAATAGTTAGGTCAAAGTATAGATTGATTCCGGAATGGAAAATGGCCCTTCGATCTATCATGGTTATACTAAATCATGTCAGTCTTTAGCCATCTATGTAATCCTAATTGGTTTGGGTGAGAATCAAATAAGTTTGATTTGACGGTTAGCTGTCAGTCTTTAATGTGCAACATTAACTTGAAATGTTTCATAAATTAATTCTTGTATGTGTTATGGAATGGGATTCTGTGCTGTTATCGCAAGCAGCTTGTACTGGTTTCTTGCTGACTTGACTGTAAGGACAATAGCGCCTTTAGGTAATTGTGCCATTGCTATGGTGTTGTCATGGAGCCTGCCCTGTTCTTGGACTACTTAGTGTCACATTATCTTGCAAATATATTTGTTAGCTGAATAAGAATGCCATTTTAATCTCTAATGAATTATGCTGTTACAGCATTCTGTTGAAGCTATGTTTTAAAATGACCTGAGGTTATGAGAGTGCTGAAATCCTTAATTTAAAATGGGTAAAAACTGGGGTTTAATATTTACGCTATTAGCTATCAGGTGTATTAGAAAATAGATGGTTTCTACAGTAGTGATCTCGGTCCAATCATTTTTAGCTGCTTCATCAATGACCTTCCCTGCATCATAAGGTCACTGATGATTGCACAATGCTCAATAATATTCACAACTCCTCAGATACCATGTCAAGATGCAGCAAGACCTGGCAATATTCAGACTTGGGCTGACAAGTGGCAAGTTACATTCGCACCACCCAAGTGTCAGGCAGGTCATAACCATCCCCAACAAGAGATGATCTAACTATTTTCCCTTGATATTCAATGGTATTACTGTCACTGAATCCTCGACTATCAGCTTCCTCGGGATAACCATTGACCTAAAACTGAATTGAACCAGCCATATAAACACTGTGGGAACAAAAGCAGGTCAGAGGCTGAGAATCCTGTGGCAAGTAACTCGCCTCTTGACTCGCGAAAGCCCGACCACCATCTACAAGGGACAAATCAGGAGTATTATGTAGTACTGTCCACTTGCCTGGATGTGTGCATCTCCAACAACACTCAAGAAGCTCAACACCATCCAGGACAAAGTTTGATTGGCCCCCCATCCACAAACATTCACTCCATCCACCAATGATGCGCAGTGGCAGCAGCATGTACCATCTATAAGGTGCACTGCAGCAACTCACAAAGGCTCCTTCGGCAGCACCTTCCAAACCCATGACTACCATCTTGAAGGGCAAGGGCAACAGATGCATGCAAACATCACCACCTGAAAGATCCCCTCCAAGCCACTCGCCATCCTGACGTGGAACTATATCAACGCTCCTTCCCTGTGTCTGGATCAAAATCGGATAACTCCATCCCTAACAGTACCATTGGTGTACCTGGACCACATGAACTGCAACGATTCCAAAAGGAACATCACCACCACCTTCTCAAGGGCAATTGTCATAGAATCCCTACACTGCAGAAGGAAGCCATTTAGCCCAATGAGTCTGCAAAGACCCTCCAAAAGAGCACCCGCCCTAGAGTCAGGCCCCACCCTATCCCAGTAACCCAGTAACTCCACTTTTGGGAGGCAATTTAGCATGGCCAATTAACCTCACCTAAATATCTTTGGACTGTGGGAGGAAACTCGGAGCACCCGGAAAAAACCCACGTAGACAATGGAAGAAAGTGCAAACTCCACACAGACAGTCGCCCGGTGCCGGAATTGAACCTGGGTCCCTGGCGTTGTGTGCAGCAGTGCTAACCACTGTGCCACAGTGCTGCCCCTTTAGGTCTGGACAACCAATGTTGGCCTAATCAGTGATGTCCATATCCTGCGAAACAATTCATTAAAACTGCTTACATTTTTGGAGCAATCTCTCATTGTCTCCTTGCCAACACAAGGAAGATGTTGGGCTTACATGAACTTACATGTATTTCTCCATGAAAATTATAATCAGGGTCCTACAACTTAAGAAAAATAAAGTTCCTTTATATTTTATAAACTTGATTGTGTCAACATAGCTTAATTGACCTAAATCAGTGGTTGGTACTAAATAGCAGTTGATTTGTTTGTTATTATGTTTTACTCAGGAATTCAGAAATAATTCCATTGTTTTTCACGCAGGTAATGCAAAACAATTGCAAGAGCCATGGAAGATAAACGCCTGTTTCTGTGCTGTAATTTTTATGTAAGGCAAGTCAGACAAGAGTGGAATCTTCTGTTTAAATTAAGTTTATTCCAAACGCAAACTCTTCACATTTATTTGCCATGGCAATAACATTTCTGTTGACACTGGGGAACAAGCCTCATTGCTTATAAATATGCATTTTGCAGTCGAGGTTCTCACTAGTGAACTCTTTCCGACATCCATCCTGCATCATTAATCACCCATTAATCATCCAAAAGCACACTTCACATTTTCAGGATTGTTAACAAGTGAAAAGAATCTTGTGTGAACTTACTTCAGTTGTAGTGATGTCTAAAAGGAATAACTACTTGATACATTTCACCTTGACTTGTAATTGTGTTGCATTTCACATGTTACTGCATTTAACACAAAATACACTTGTATAATCCCATCTCTCTGAAACATTCCACAGCATATTGCATTCCATTATATACATATTAAGGTGGAGTCACTGGCGCTAGATAGACAAATACAGCAGCCATTTTGCATCCAGCAAATAGCAATGAGCCAACTGACCCACTAATCATTACAATGTTGATAAGAATGTTGACCATTAATTACTCTAGATATTACCAGAGCATCTTTAACATCCAACAGCACCACTGGAAGCGACAAATAGTCTCAGTTTAACAATTCATCCATGAACAGCTCCTTTTAAATTCAGCATTCCTTCAGTACAGTAAATTGAAGTGTCACTCTAGATTACGCTTAAGTCTTGAACGGAATTTGAATCTGCAGCACTCTAACTCAATGTTTAAAGTGCAACCCTTAGAGCCAAGCTGGCATAGAAATGCATAAGTTAAGCTATCTGGTATTATTGTGCATTTAGTCACAAAAGCCTCAGCCATTTTGCACTTTGAAGTTTCTCTCCCTCAGGGAACTGGGGACTTGCAAGCATAATAATATAATGTTGAAATAGTTTTAATCAATTGTTCGAAAAAGGGGAGGTATAAACCCAGCAACCACAGGCCAGTCACCCGAACAGGAGTGGTTGGGGATCTTTTCACTCCGATGGCTAGGGGCACAGTGGTTAGCACTGCTGCCTCACAGCGCCAGGGACTCGGGTTTGATTCCAACCTCGGGTGACTGTCTGTGTGGAGTTTGCACATTCTTCCCGTGTCTGCGTGGTTTCCTCCAGGTGCTCCGGTTTCCTCGCTCAGTCCAAAGATGTGCAAGTTAGGTAGATTGGCCATGCTAAATTGTCCCTAGGTGAAGTTATGGGGATAGGATAGAAGACTGGGCCCAGGTATGGTGCTCTTTCTGAGGGTCAGTGCAGACTTGATGGGCTGAATGGCCTCCTTCTGCACTGTAGGGATTCTATGATCTTGTGGTGATGAGATTATCCAAGCTGCTGCTGCCCTCCAAGCAGGGGTGGGGAGTGAGAATTGGTTGGCTGAGGTGAAATTCGGAATGGATAAAATGCAGACATGTTTTTTGCAACTCAGAATAAAGAGCTTTTGCAACTGACTTCTCACTTGATCCGATAATTTTCTCTAGGGCCCAAGAATGGCTGGTTCAGCAAAGTTCACTTCCATCCAATTCCTGGATGTTGAGTAAGTTTGCAGGGTTGTGTCCATTAGAAAGGACATTTTGATTTGATATATTGTCACATGTACCGAAGTACAATGAAAAGTATTTTTCTGTGACCGAGGAACATACACAGTACGTACAAAGTACACACAAGAATAATCAACAGAAAACATTGACAAATGGTACATTGACAGAACAGTGATTGGTTACAGTGCGGAACAAGGGGCCAAACAAAGCAAATACATGAGCAAGAGCAGCATAAGGCGTCGTGAATAGTGTTCTTACAGGGAACAGATCAATCCGAGGAGGAGTCGTTGAGGAGTCTTGTAGCTGTGGGGAAGAAGCTGTCCCTATGCCAGGATGTGCGAGTCTTCAGACTTCTGTACCTTCTGCCTGATGGAAGGGTCTGGAAGAAGGCAATGCCTGGGTGGGAGGCGTCTCTGATAATGCTGTCTGCCTTTCTGAGGCAGCGGGAGGTGTATATAGAATCAATGTGGGGGTGGAAAGCTTGTGTGATGGGTTGAGCTGAGTTCACCACACTCTGCAGTTTCTTGCGATCTTGGACCGAGCAGTTGCCATACCAAGCTGTGATTCAGCCGGATAGGATGCCCTCTATGGCACATCTGTAGAAGTTTGTGAGAGTCGATGCAGACATGCCAAATTCCTTTAGCTTCCGTAGGAAGTAGAGACGTAGTTGGGCTATCTTGAATGTTGCATCAGCGTGAGTGGACCAGGACAGACTGTTGGTGATGGTGACCCCCAGGAACTTAAAGCTATCGACCATTTGAGAAGTTTGATCCTGATACTCACTATGACTCAAAAGCCTACAGCATACGGTGGGTGCAAGCAAGCATTGGTGCCTCTGTTGACTGGGATTCAGAGGAGGACCAGATGCAGGATGATGTCTTCTATAAGGCACCGACCTTTTTGCTTGGAGATAAATCACAATGAAAAAGCAGAAACTTTGAGCTCATGGCATTTGAAAATTAAGTGTGCATTGAGGCATGTGACGGTTGTATTTCTTTGTTTACATGCAGCGTTCCACGAGCAGGAGTCAACATGGATCAAAATCCCAAATGTTTGGGATACCGTTGTTTCCCTCACAACCCTTGAAACAAAGAGGGCATTTGAAGATGCTGCTACCAGGATACAGCTGTGCTCATATCGTTGTGTTCACAGACGTGTATGAATGATAATTTGCCGAAAACCAAATGGTGTATGGAACTTGTATGCCTGCTCATGTCAAAAATATCACCAACCTTGTTAACTCCTAATTTCTTTTTCCTGATAGAAGGATAGGATTACCCAAACAGAGCTGGCTTGGTGTAAGAAGCTGAGAAGTTTGATGTCCGAGCATATAGCAGCCAAGAGTCATGCAACCAGCACCACCAGGGCATCAATGCAATTGGAGGGTCATGTAGAACCCGCCGAGACTCAGGAAATACTGCGGCCTGGAGGCAGAGAAGGCAACCCTGCAACAGAGGCAGGAGACAGCAAAGGCAGCTGTGGTAAAACATTGTATTGTATTGTATTGTACTGTTGTATTGTTACATGCCTGTGCTTGTCCCTGCTGGCTATGCCTGTGCTCCTCCCCTTGGGCTCATGTATAAAGGTGGCTGGTCTCCGCCTCTGATCCAGTTCGGAATCAGAGGCCAGGATGCTTTCTGTTTAGTGTATTAAAGCTTCAGTTACGTTCACCACTCGTCGTGTGTTCATTGATGGCATATCAATTTAATACACTAAACATCTAACATGAATTCATCACTCAAGCCTGATCGCCTGGAGCTGGACCCACAGGCAGCCAACACCACTGCAACATTTGAGCACTGGCTAAGCTGCTTCGAAGCGTACCTCGTATCCTTCACCGAACACTTCACCGATCTCCAAAAGAAGCACATCCTCCTCGCACGGGTACGCCCGCAAGTCTTTCTTCCCATCAGGGACCCCCCTCGTATATGGAGGCGATATGTTAAGTCGGTGAACGAGGTGTATGCTAGGCACCTTCTCGCCATGAGACGACAATGCCCTGGGGAATCACTAGCAGAATTCCTGGGTGCCTTGCGGGTACTCTGCCGGAGCTGTGACTACCAGGCGATATCGGCTACCCAACATGCGGAGCTGTTGGTCAGGGATGCTTATGTCACGGGCATGAAATCAAACTACATCCGCCAGCGATTGCTAGAAGGGGGTACACTCGGCCTCCCAGAGACAGTACAGCTCTCAAACTCGCTGTTGGAGGCCTTCCAGAATATGGAGGCCTACACCTCCGACTGCGCGGCATCCTCGTCGACCACGTCAGCACCGCCATCATCTGACCCGGGTGCAGCGCAAGCCTGTGCTGCGCAGCAGCCTGCCAACGCCGGAAGCCCGAAGTGCTACTTTTGCGGCCAGGGTAATCATCCCAGACAATGCTGCCCTGCACAGAACTCGACTTGCAACGGGTGTAGGAGGAAGTGCCACTTTGCGATAGCCTGCCAGGCCCGATCTCTCCCTAAAGTTTCTAGGCCCAGCAGCGCTGCCTGCTGCCTGTCGGGGCCACACCACCCGCCATGTGCGACCCATGGGCGCCACCATCTTGGCCGCCATCTTCAATTTCGGCAACCATGTGCGACCCAAGGGGGCCGCCATCTTTAACGCCATTTTGTGCTTCACCCGCCATGCGCGACCCATGGGGGCCGCAATCTTTGGCGCTATCTATGATGCCACCCGCCACGCACGACCCATGGGGGCCGCCATCTTGGGACCACTCCGCAGCCTCCCGGGAGCCCTGCTCACCCAATCGAATGCTGGCCGCTGCTATCTCCGACCGGCCTACCCATCACCTTCCGAAGTTCGCCTCCAGCACGCTTGACCAGTCCCGGCCTTTCACCACACTAAATCTACGATGACTGTCCGGATCAGTGGGCACGAGACGGCCTGCCTTTTCGACTCCGGGAGCACAGACAGCTTCAAAAAGGAGACCAATACTCCAGATGTGGTCTGACTTGTATAACTGAAGCATGATCTCTCTACTTTTGTATTCAATTCCCCTCGCAATTCCCCTCGCAGTGAACTAATAGAACTAAATCATTCTATTAGTTTCCCTAATTTCTTACTTTATGTGCATACTAACCAAATATAATTTATGCACTGGGACACCCAGATCCATCTGCACTGTAGAGCTGTTCAATCTCTCACCATTTAGAGAATCTGCTTCTTTTTTATTCTTACTGGCAAAATGGTCAATTTCCCATTTGCCCACACTTGACTTCATTTGACGAATCTTTGCCCAGTCACTTAACGTTATGTACATTACCAGCCTCCTTTTGTCGTTTTCACAGCTTACTTTCCTCCCTATGTTTGAAACATCAGCAAATTTAACAACCATACCTTAGATCCCTTCGTCCAAGTCATTTATATAAATTATAAAATGTTATGTAATAATAATCCAATAAACCTTTGAGTTTTTGCTTCTGAATTTGGTATCTAGCTGCTCATACTGACTATGCAGAAACCCTTTCCTTGTCCTCCCTATATTGTAGGTACATACATGGACCATGGTGATGGGATCCACCCCTCCCTCTCTAGCCCTGAGCAGATGTCCCGAACACTGGGAGCAGGCAGGCAATAGGTTGGGCGATTTATTGCAATTCTTACATTTAGAGGAAATCAAATTCACCATCAAGGGGTCAGTGGAGAGGTTCTACTTGAGATGGCAACCATTTATTTCCTCTCTTTAAGGATCTGGGCACTGTCAGCTGTTAGGGGGTTTAGTTAACAAAGAACAATACAGCACAGGAACAGGCCCTTCGGCCAATCCAAGCCTGCACCGGTCATGACACCAACCTTGGCCAAAACCCTCAGCACTTCCTAGTGCCGTATCCCTCTATACCTATCCTAGGGACATTTCACAGTAACTTCATTGCAGTGTTAATGTAAGCCTACTTGTGACAATAAAGATTATTATTATTATTTATTATCCATGTATTTGTCGAGATGACTTTTGAGCGCCGTTAATGTATCTGCTTCCACAATCTCCTCTGGCAGCGCATTCCTGGCACTGCGTGTAAAAAACCTGCCTCGTATGTCTCCTCTACACTTTACCCCATGGACCTTAAACCTATGCCCCCTCTTGACTGACCCCTCCACACTGGGAAAGAGTGCCTACCCATCCACTCTATCCATGCCCCTCATAATCTTATAGACCTCAATCAGGTCACCCCTCAACCTACATCGTTCTAATGAAAACAGTCCGAGTCTATTTAGCCTCTCCGCAAAGCTAACAGTGTCCTGACCAAGCAACATCCTAGTAAACCTCCTCTGCACCCTCTCCAAAGCCTCCGCATCCTTCTGGTAGGGTGCTGACCAGAATTGTGTGCAATATTCCAAATGCGGCCTTACCAAGGTTCTATACAACTGTAGCACAACTTGCCAGTTTTTGTACTCAATGCCCCATCCAATGAAGGCAAGCATTCCATATACTTTCTTGACTACCTTGTCCACTTGTGTTGCCACTTTCAAAGATCTGTGGACCTGCACATCCAGATCTCTCTGTCACACAACTCTCACATGTATGGTTACTTTCATGTGACCACATTGGTGTTCACCGAGGTTCGATGGCTCTGATAATGTGTCATACACCTCCTATGGGAATGGTTTCTCACCAGTGTGAATGCGTTGCTGTTTCAATGGATTTGATGATTGTCCATCAACTCTCACACTTCTGTCTTACACTTGAACGGTTTCACCTCTGTATGAACTGTCTGATGTTCGATAACTGTGCAAATGGTTGGTCATACATTTCACACTTAAATGGTTTCTCCCGGGTGTTAAAGGCTCAATCACACATTTTGGACCTGAATGGTTTCTCTCCTGTGTAAATCCCCTGGTGTGTAATGAGGGTCGATGACTTTGAGAAGGATTTGTCGCACATCTCACACATGAATGGTTTCACTCTGGTGTGAATGTGTTGATGTGCATGGTGATGCATTGACCGCGGGAATAATTAGTCACACACCTTACATATGAATAGTTTCTCGCCTATGTGAATTCTCTGCTGTGTCAGCAGCCTTGTACATGTCGTAAAACTTTTGTCATAAAGTTCTCACCGGAAGGGTTTCTCTCTACTGTGGATTGTCTGATGGGCAAGGAGGTTTGACAAACGTGTAAAAGATTTGTTGCACACCACAAAGTAATGGTTTCTCCCCTGTGTGAATCTGTTGGTATGCGCAGAGGTGAAAATAATTTCTTGCATACACCGTATCAGATAGATTTAGTGCTCAACTTTCACTGTGTTCGGCGATGCTGTGAAGGGACTGGATGTTTAAGTTAATTATGAGTCTTTATTTTATATTTGCTTGTACATTTTTGCACTCTTGCATTCTCGTTGGTTGTTTGTTATTTTGTTATTATGTAAAACTTCAATAAACATATTTCAAAGCTCAGACTCCTGCACTCCTGCCCTCTGGCTCCTCTTACCTGCCTCACTTGCAGTCAAACCTTC
The DNA here is from genome assembly GCF_047496885.1 of Scyliorhinus torazame. NCBI lineage: Eukaryota > Metazoa > Chordata > Chondrichthyes > Carcharhiniformes > Scyliorhinidae > Scyliorhinus > Scyliorhinus torazame. Next base: position 86,805,766 of record NC_092717.1, read on the forward strand.
CAGACTCTGAGCATTGACCAAATCAAAAGATCCTATCCTGACTATGTCTCCTTCTGTGAACTTTCCAGGTAACTTTCTCCCTTCCTGATGCATCACCGTGTCTGCAGCTTGGCCTCCAGTTCAATGACTTGAGCCAAAGCTCCTTGTGCCACAAACACTTACTGCAGATGCGTTTGCCCTGGATCACATTGGCATTCAGGAGCTCCCATATGCTGCAGCCATGACACATCACCTGCACTATGATACAATTCCAGTTGACATTATAACTGGACAGGAAGATCCAAGAATGGAACCCTAGCTCAAAATACTTTTATTTTTTTCATCAAATATGGAGGAACAGAGTCAAAGGTCCACTAATGAGTTTTAACAACAGGAAAAATACAATTATTAAACTTGTAAAAAAAAGATTATAAAACAATACTCCCTTATTCCCCCCTTAGCTTAACAAATATACACAGATTCTCAGATTAACACGGGTGACAAAGTACATTTAAAGTTACAATGGTCTCATTAACACAAAAAGTCCCTTTAATGTACAGAAGATGCCGATGGTCAAATACACACCAACTGAAACCCCAAGTGAAGGCCTGTGGCTGCCTCCTCAGAATCACCCCAGATGATTATCGCATAAGTGTTTCCAAACTCTAATTCGCCAAAACACGCTTTAAATTCTTCTCTCACAGCCATGCTTTCCATGAGCGGTTTGCATTATGAGGCACAGTCCATCTTTTCCAGCTAATCCACTCCAGGGCTTTTTATCGACCCTCCAGGATTCTTTTGCCTCGACTGACTTCACTATTACACAAACTCTGATATCCAGTCAATACTGTCTTCCCAATGACTTTAAAATTTGTTTTGCAGACTGTAGTAAGACATTTTTAAAACTAATTTGGCAGGGAAATGGGAACCGGTTTTGTAATCCAGCAACAAAGGTAGCCGATATTCAGGACGCCAAAGCGTGTAATGAGGCAGTGGGGAAGGGAACACTGACAAAGGAGAGTACTTGCAGGCACGGAGATGGGTTGAAGTGTGTATACTTCAACGCAAGAAGCATCAGGAATACGGTGGGTGAATTTAAGGCATGGATTGGTAATTGGGACTACGATGTGGTGGCCATCACGGAAACTTGGATAGAAGAGGGGCAGAGATGGTTGTTCGAGGTCCCTGGTTATAGATGTTTCAATAAGATTAGGGAGGGTGGTAAAAGAGGTGGGGGTGGCATTGTTAATTAGAGATAGTATAACAGCTGCAAAAAGGCAGTTCGAGGAGTATCTGCTTACTGAGGTAGAATGGGTTGAAGTCAGAAATAGGAAAGGAGCAGTCACCTTGTTGGGAGTTTTCTATAGGCCCCCCAATAGTAGCAGAGATGTGGAGGAACAGATTGGGAAACAGATTTTGTAAAGATGCAGAAGTCACAGGGTAGTAGTCATGGGTGACTTCAACTTCCCAAACATTGAGTGGAAACTCTTTAGATCAAATAATTTGGATGGGGTGGTGTTTGTGCAGTGTGTCCAGGAAGCTTTTGTAACACAGTATGTAGATTGTCTGACCAGAGTGGAGGCCATATTGGATTTGGTACTTGGTAATGAACCAGGGCAAGTGATAGATTTGTTAGTGGGGGAGCGTTTTGGAGATAGTGACCACAATTCTGTGACTTCCACTTTAGTAATGGAGAGGGATAGGTGCGTGCAACAGGGCAAGGTTTACAATTGGGGGAAGGGTAAATACGATGTTGTCAGGCAAGAATTGAAGTGCATAAATTCGGAACATAGGTTGTCAGGGAAGGACACAAGTGAAATGTGGAACTTGTTCAAGGAACAGATACTACGTGTCCTTGATATGTATGTCCCTGTCAGGCAGGGGAGAGATGGCCGAGTGAGGGAACCATGGTTGACAAGAGAGGTTGAATGTCTTGTTCAGAGGAAGAAGGAGACTTATGTAAGGCTGAGGAAACAAGGTTCAGACAGGGCGTTGGAGGGATACAAGATAGCCAGGAGGGAACTGAAGAAAGGGATTAGGAGAGCTAAGAGAGGGCATGAACAATCGTTGACGGGTAGGATCAAGAAAAACCCCAAGGCCTTTTACACATATGTGAGAAATATGAGAATGACTAGAGCGAGGGTAGGTCCAATCAAGGACAGTAGCGGGAGATTGTGTATTGAGTCTGAAGAGATAGGAGAGGTCTTGAACAAGTACTTTTCTTCAGTATTTACAAATGAGAGGGGCCATATTGTTGGAGAGGACAGTGTGAAACAGACTGGTAAGCTCGAGGAAATACTTGTTAGGAAGGAAGGTGTGTTGGGCATTTTGAAAAACTTGAGGATAGACAAGTCCCCCTGGCCTGACGGGATATAGCCAAGGATTCTATGGGAAGCAAGAGATGAAATTGCAGAGCCGTTGGCAATTATCTTTTCGTCCTCACTGTCAACAGGGGTGGTACCAGGGATTGGAGAGTGCCGAATGTCGTGCCCATGTTCAAAAAGGGAATAGGGATAACCCTGGGAATTACAGGCCAATTAGTCTTACTTCGGTGGTAGGCAAAGTAATGGAAAGGGTACTGAGAGATAGGATTTCTGAGCATCTGGAAAGACACTGCTTGATTAGGGATAGTCAGCACGGATTTGTGAGGGGTAGGTCTTGCCTTACAAGTCTTATTGAATTCTTTGAGGAGGTGACCAAGCATGTGGATGAAGGTAAAGCAGTGGATGTAGTGTACATGGATTTTAGTAAGGCATTTGATAAGGTTCCCCATGGTAGGCTTATGCAGAAAGTAAGGAGGCATGGGATAGTGGGAAATTTGGCCAGTTGGATAACGAACTGGCTAACCGATAGAAGTCAGAGAGTGGTGGTGGATGACAAATATTCAGCCTGGATCCCAGTTACCAGTGGCGTACCGCAGGGATCAGTTCTGGGTCCTCTGGGTCCTCTGCTGTTTGTGATTTTCATTAATGACTTGGATGAGGGAGTTGAAGGTTGGGTCAGTAAATTTGCAGACGATATGAAGATTGGTGGAGTTGTGGATAGTGAGGAGGGCTGTTGTCGGCTGCAAAGAGACATAGATAGGATGCAGAGCTGGGCTGAGAAGTGGCAGATGGAGTTTAACCCTGAAAAGTGTGAGGTTGTCTATTTTGGAAGGACAAATATGAATGCGGAATACAGGGTTAACGGTAGGGTACTTGGCAAGCTAGTGACATCGAAACAAACTTGTTGGACTTTAACCTGGTGTTGTAAAACCTCTTACTGTGCTCACCCCAGTCCAACGCCGGCATCTCCACATCATAGAATACAAGAGCAGGGAAGCTCTGGAGGAACTGTATAAAACACTGCTTAGGCCACAGCTGGAGTACTATATGCAGTTCTGGTCACCACATTATAGGAAGGAAGTGATTGCACTGGAGAGTGTGCAGAGGAGATTCACCAGGGTTTTGCCTGGGCTGGAGCGTTTCAGCTATCAAGAGGGACTGGATAGGCTGGTGCTATTTTCCTTGAAGCAGAGAAGGGTGAGGGGGGACATGGCTGAGGTGTACAAAATTATGTCAAGCATAAATAGAGTGGATAGGAAGGAACTTTTCCCCTTAGCGGAGGAGTCAATAACTAAGGGGGCATAGATTTAAGGTCAGGGGCTGGAACGTAGAGGGATGTGAGGAAAACGTTTTCACCCAGAGGGTGGTTGGAATTTGGAACTCACTACCTGAAAGGATCGCCGAGGCGGGAATCATCGTAACAATTAAGAATATTTAGATGATCACTTGAAATGCCGTTTAATTCAAGTGCTGGAAAAGGGGATTACAGCAGATAGGGGTTTGATGGCAAGTGCAGAAATGATGGGCCAAAGGGCCTCTTTACGTGCTGTAAAAAGGGCATGAATCTCTGACTCTATGTTTGACGCAGTGAAGCTGGACAATGGAATAATGTGCAAGAAAAAAGCTCCAGTTAAACTAAAGGACAGTTGGTTCTAGAAACCTGGAAATAGAACAGGATACTGTTCATGGACACCACAGGCAAAGCTGAGAAGGAATTGTCTGCTGAGAAGATAGGTTTCTAAAGGCTCTTGAAGTAATCCTTAAGTTTTCTAATGTAATCCTAAAGTGTGGAATAGAACATAGAACATAGAAAATTACAGCACAGAACAGGCTCTTCGGTCCATGATGTTGTGCCAAACCTTTGTCCTCGATTAATCATAGATTATCATAGAATTTACAGTGCAGAAGGAGGCCACCCGGCCCATCGAGTCTGCACCGGCTCTTGGAAAGAGCACCCCACCCAAGGTCAACACCTCCACCCTATCCCCATAACCCAGCAACCCCACCCAACACTAAGTGCAATTTTGGACACTAAGGGCAATTTATTATGGCCAATCCACCTAACCTGCACATCTCTGGCTGTGGGAGAAAACTTCTTCTTGTATTCTATGCCTCGGCTAAAAAGGCAAGTATCCCATATGCCCTCAACCACCTTATCTACTTATCCTGCTCTTCTCTTCAGGTTTCTATGGACATACACACAAAGGTCTCGCTGATCCTCTATACTGCCTAGTGTCCCACCATTCTTTGCATATTCTCTTGCCTTGCTAGCAGAGCTGAGAGATGTTTCCTCTCTGGCTGTTTATCTGCAACTGCTCCGGCTTTCAGCTAAAAAAAATAAGAACAAAGCAAAGCTTTTTATTTTACCTTACAGGGGCCTCTAGTTGCTAAATGATGCCTGCATACATCTGCTAGCCTCGAGATTTTTCACACCATAGTTCTTCCTATCGTAATACAATTCCAGTTGCAATTGAAACCAACCCCACACATACAAACAGCTTTGTACATTAAGTTATACCCACCTATAACTATACCTTATTTCTAATGTTTATCAATACATATATAAATCTCTTAAAACCAATTTTGGTTTGCTTACACCTTCCCCTTTGAAAGACAGACATCTTCATAATCATGGAGATTTCTTTACACTGGTGTTACAAATATCAAACCACATAGCTTATTACATCATACAAGTACAGTTTTCTTCATTCACAATTACATGTCATAATATATAATTCCAATTAATTAAACAAGGCAAAGACAAGGGGCCGGATTCTTTGTCCAGCAATGATGGACTCGCGAAACACATGGGGTGTAGAAACAGACGTGAGGCAGAAATCGAGTCTGGCACCGTGTGCCTGCCAGAATGCCACGCTCCGGTGCCTCGACAGTGGCATCAATGCATTCTACTCCACACGTACAGTAAACGCTGTTGGAATATCATTAGTCTCCAGGGCTCACGCGATGTTCCGTCTCTGCCAGGAGGAATTACCAACAGTGGGTTTCACTTGTGGTTTTCAAAATCGGGAATGAGGCACCCTGGCTGCTGAGGGAGAGAGAGTGGAGGTAGGTCATGTTCCCAGGTGCGCGATCGTGGGCTTGCGGGGGGTGGGCATTTGCCCGGCCGGGCTGAGTACCGGGGTAACAGGTGGTAACTAGGGGATGGGCTGTGGGGTAAGGGTGACCTCCTGGGATCGGGGTGTCCAGGCACGGACTGCCACTGTCGTAGCCTGCAAGACAGCCACCTTGCTGTGCACCTCACTGACCGTGCACCGTGGCTCGTGGTTACACAGGGTCACCCCGGCCATAAGGGTATTGGCCTGGGGGGCACGCATTGTCTGCACCACCTCTTGCCCTTGCAGGTGGTTGGACTCCTCACACTGCACCTGCAGGCACTGGAAAATTGTGGACAGTCCCTGATGTAGTTCCTGGCTCTATCTCTGTATCTCCATTATCGATGGGACCACCCTTTCCAGAAGCCCCAGACCCATCTGGACAACAGCTAGTCCCGGGGCTCGGGCCGTCCTCCAACCATCCGCCCCTTCGGGGATTCGTACCTCCACCTGATCTACCTCAGCACGTGTGTGGTGCGTACCAGATTGTGCCTCAGGACTCTCGTTACTAACATGCCCAACCGAGGTGAGCTTCTCTGGGATGGCGCAGGGTGTTGGAGACAACTGTGATGAAAAGTCAATGTCGTCCCCGGACTAGTACTCTGAGGTGTCTCGGGCTGGCGTTTGGGGACTCTCTTCGCTATCCATCACCTCCTCGTTGCTTAGATCAGCCCGGAGTTGGGGTTGGGGGCGGGTGACAACAGAAGGACCTGCCTCGTCGCCATGTGATCCTGCTAGACTCAAGACATGATACATGATTGGATCGCTGGTTGGGGTGCTGGGTGATGGTGTGGGAGTGGTAAGGGGATGGTGAGGGGCTAGTGAGGGGGGGTCATGTCACACATGCCATGGTAAACCACAACACAGTGGGGTCTCACTTAATTGCCCGATTCCAACCTCTGCCTTGCCGACTGCCCTCTCTCCGGGCCCACCAACCAAATCCAGTGCCAGCCAGCCCACTGCGGTGAGCGAATGCAGGTCTGGCGGTCCCCCTCCGGTCTTCTCTCTCTATTGGCGGTTGTGGGCCACTTTCTCCTGGAGCGGGCGGGAACACGCAATGCAATGTGAGACACTCAAGCTCGGGCAGCACTGGGGGTGGGTAACTGGTGGCCTTTGTGGCCAGGGCACCCAGACATGGAGGCCCTTATGGGTGCTGGTTTGTGATGCAGGGTGGTGCGAACGCACCGTGCCAGCGGGGTACGGTTCGGTGGCCCTCCAGGTGGGGGAGGGAGGTTACAGGTGTGTGGTATGGGAGTTGGTGTTAGGGACACAGTACTGCCTACTTGCCCTGGCCACCCTGAGTATGTTGTGCAGTTTTTTCGGACACTGCTGGCCGGTCCTGGTGGTGTGGCCCATGATGCTCTTGGCCTCTGCAACTGCACTCTCCGTGCTGCAATCTTAGTGGCTGGGATGAATGTGTGTGGGGAGTGGAGTGCTAATATGCCACTGCAGCTTCCCAGCCTCTCGAGTGGCAATCCCGGCCCCGGTGAATCAGACACCGTTTCTCATTGGTATTGATTGAGTTCCACTTGGCGCTGGTGCTAGCCCATCAACAGTTGCTGAACCGGTCCATGTGCGACACTAGTTTTGCTGCAATAGAACTCTATGAATCCTGGTGTCAACAATTATACTCAGGAACAGAGAATCCAGCCGTTAGTCTCTGAACTGGACAATCCTGCCGAATAACTTTAACAGCATCATCAGAATCTGTACACGGCAACATTATTATAACTCAACTCTTGTGGGTTTTTTTCCTTCTGATTTCCAGTTTTCAATTCAGAAAAGATTGCTTCATTAAGTCTGCAGTGCAATTGTCCTTTCCATCACTTACAGGCATAGTTCCATTCGCAAGCCCACTTTCCAAATTTACAAGTGCTAAATTTGCATTTCGATTGAACACAGTCAAAATGTCATTTTGGGGCATTCACATCTCATTTTGTCTCTTGTCAAAAGCTCTTTTAGATGTGTAAAGAATGTTGTTAAGATGCTTATGTTCACTCAAAATAGTATCACACTCTTGCTTTCTTTGTTCTTTGAACTTTTTGTGATCTTATTGTTCCCCCCAGCCCCATTTCAAACAAATTCCTTTCAATTCCCTTTTAGCCAAGTCAATCACTTCCTCTCTCTGAAGTTTCAGAGTTCCTTCTAATACTTCAACTTTGTTTTCCCATGTTCTGAACAAGTTTAAACAGTACATTTCAGTTAGATGATCAATGCAAACAATATTAGATTTTTATAAATGAGATTAAGTTTCCCTATCTCACCCAAGGACCTTATGAGTGTCAGACGATGACAGCCTCCAACAAGAAAGAAACTAAGAATGTCTACTTAACATTCAGCATCTGGGGCTTACTTTTTTGAATTCACTCATGGGATGTGTTTCACTGGCTGGGCCAACATTAATTGCCCACCCTTAATTGCCCTTCAAGTGAGGGCATATAAGAGTTAACCACATTGCTTTGGGTCTGGAGTCACATACAGGCCAGAGCAGTTAAGGGTAGCAGATTTCCTTCTCAAAAGGAACTTAGTGAACCTGTATTTTTACAGCAATCGATGCTGCCTTCATGGTCACCGGTACTGAGACTAGTTTTTTCCCATGACTGCATGGGCAGGTCGCATTTCTTGCCATATCTGAGATGAAAAAAGGGCAACGGTTGAGTTGTGGTAAGGGGGTAGGGGAAAGTAAAAAGTGTATTCTTACCTCAACTGCAGTTTCTAGGTCAGAAGGTAGATAAATAATTATAATAATAAATCTTTATTGTCACAAGTAGGCTTACATTAACACTGGAATGAAGTTACTGTGAAAAGCCCCTAGTCACCACATTCCGGCACCTGTTCGGGTACACAGAGCAAGAATTCAGAATGTCCAAATTAACGAACAGCATGACTTTCGGGAGTTATGGGAGAAAACCGGAACATCCGGAGGAAACCCACGCAGACACGGGGAGAACATCAGACTCCGCACAGACAGTGACCCAAACCGGGAATCGATCCGGGGTCCCTGGTGCTGTGAAGAAACATTGCTACCCATTGTGCTACCATATAAAGATGACGGGGAAGAGGTATGTGAGAAGGAAGATTATCTGTGAGGACGCTGTCTAGTGCAATCTAATGGAAAAATTTCTAAGTATCATTTGTGGCGTGTGTTGCTGGGAGTTTCCTGCTGGCTCTATCACGAGTTCCCCAATGCTATCTACCACACTTAGTCATTTTTTTGAGCCCTGGGAACTTTCTCACCAGTTAATCCACACTCAGGGCGCGATCGAACGGCCACACTGTGCCCGAAAAGCAGATTGCCGTGGCAGCAGCGTGGCTGATAGAAGCAGGGAGATTCCACTCTCAGGGTCTACTCGACTCGCAATGCATTACAAGATCTAATGCTAGCCCACGAGATGTTGCGATGTAAATCCTGCCTAATGTGGGCGGAATCACATTTTGGCAGAATCTGCATGTTATAGCGAAGCAGCTAGTCTCACTTTAATATGCAGTTTCCTGAGGTACCCGAGGCGTTGGGGTCTATCTCCTTCGCCTCAGAGACCTTGGGCAAGCGACGTTCAGTACTGGTCTCCACAAACGGGGAACAGATGGAATGTGTGCAGCCTGGCCACGATTTCCCGCTGAGGCCCCCTATCTTGTCCAGGTGCCATTATATAGCGTTATGTTTCTCTACACAGCGAGTGCCGGGACACCCGTGGCTAAACGCGCTCACTTTGGGACTTTGTTCCCGCCCTTACAATTATTTTCATCACTGGGGAGCTGAACTCACAGGCCAGACTGGCTCCTCAGAGATCGGGTCGCCATTTTGAAAGTGTGCTTGCAGGTCTCCCACTCCCCACTCAAGGGCAATGTCACCCCCACACATATTTGCATTATCCCACACACCCCAAGTGATGGCACCCTGCTATGAGGTCGCTGAGGGCCCCCTTCCCCCTCCCCCCCCCCCACTTCTCAGGCCTTATCAACTTCCTTTGGGGCCCTCCCCTTCCAGGACTCCACCCTTCACCCCACCAACTTTCCATGGCTCCTTCATGCCCACCCTGTACTCCCCTCAACCTTCATACCCCCCCTCCACCCTCCTTTCATGGGCATGACCCCCCTTTGCACTTAACCCTTGGCAGTGTCACCCTGACACCTGAGCACCCTGGCACTGATACTTTCACCCTGGCAGAGCTCCTGTCGGCTTTGCAGTGTCACCAGGGCAACTTTACAGTGCCAGGGTGGCAGTGCCAAGGTGCCAACCTGGAAGTGCCAAGATGCCCTTGTTCCAGGGAGAGGACCAGGGGGCACCCTGCACTGTCGCTGACCACCCTCGGGGCTCCAATGGCCCGGAGACCCCCCCGGGTATACTTCCGCCTGTGTGGACCAGTATTGAACAGTGCCTGGCTGGGGATTCCCAGGGGAGGCTGTTAGATGCCAGGAGGTCGGTAGATCCCAGGTGAGTATATCCAAGACTTGGTCATGCCCGTTGTAGGTGGGAGCCTGATCGCGCCACATCGGGTCAATCTCATGAGGCATACCGGCTATTGGGAAGCCCACTGGAGGCTTCTCCTGGCATCTACCGATCACACTCCCGTTCAAGCGCGATACGGCCAGTAGATCGTGCCTGACATATTCTTTGAATTCAATGCTGCCATTGGCCACAGTCTCACCAATGATCATTCCATAATGGCCAGCACGTTAATCTCCCTGAAGAGTGTTAGAACATGCAAGTACGCATCTCCCACTGCGGTCAATTCCTAGTATCTCTGATTGCACACTAACTCCGACAGGAAACAAGCGAGTGTGTTCATGAGTGCTGGGTAATCTTTCTGAGTGATGTCACTGTCACAGTTAAATAGTACGATCAAGTTGTGACATTGCAAGAGGATTTGAATTCAGAAGTATGGATGTCTTACTGCAGTTGCACAGGGTCTTGTTGAGAGCACATCTGGAGTATAGCATGCAGTTTTGGGCTTCCTACCTATGAAAGGATTTGCCTGCCATACAGTGAGTGCCGCAGAGGTTCACTTGGCTGATACCGGAGTTAGCAGGACTGTCCTATGAGGAGAAATTGGTTCGACTGGGCCTGATATTCAGTTTCGAAGGATGAGAGGAGATCTGATTGAAATGTATAAAATTCTAACATGGCTGGACAGACTAGATGCAGGCAGCATGCTTCCTTGGTTGGGGAATCTAGAACCAGGTGGCACAGACTCAGGATGCAGGGTAGATTTATGATCGAGAGGAGGAACAATGTCTTCACTCAGAGGGTAGTGAACCTCTGGAATTCTCTACCACTGAAAGCCGTGAAGGCCAGGTCACTGAATGTATTCAAGAAAGAGATAGATTTTTTTTTTGATTTGAGTGGTCCCAAGTTGTACAGGGAGAAAGCAGGAATATCACATTTAGGTTGAGAATCAGCCATGATCATATTGAATGGTGGAGCAGGCTTCAAGGGCAGAATGGCCTACTCCTACTCCTAGTTTCTGTGTTTCAATATATGGGTGTGAGATTTTCAGCAGGGCTAAGTGTGCAAAGATGAGATAAAGCATATGAATGTTAGGTATGAGTACTGATTGATAGAAGTTGTTGTAAGGTAAGGGTTGATTTGTGGTGAATTGAACAATCCTGATGTGAACTCCTGGGGTTGACCTCTGTGTCTATCTCTTTCCACCACCTCACTGAGGATACAAGGCACCCATCTTCCTTTTCAGATACTTCAGCAAATCTTCCTGTGCAGTGTTTAAAATCTGGGTGCCCCTTCTCTTCCATGGTCAGCCATTCTTTCTCTGGTCAGATTTGGTTGCAGAATGATTCCAGAACCAGCTCCAGCCACAATGCTTCTTCCCGTTCAGAGTTACAGTCTTCATTCAAGTAGCGAAGACCATCTTTAAATAACGCAATTTCCTAATTATATTATCCTTCTCCTCCCCCCCTCCCCCTCTCCCCCCCCCTCACCCCCCCACCCCCCCCACCCCCAACTGCTGATGGGTGCAGCCAGTTTATAGGAGAGGTATTGCTAGCTGTTAAAATTATTATAATAAGCAGGCAGCACGAAAGTGGGATGCTGTCAGCATTATACTCAACAAGCATGGGTAAATTGCACATCATGATTCCCATGACTGTTTGCAGGACCTGTCAAATTTAATTTTTCAGGGCCTAAAGCAGAAAGTAGAAATCAGAGAGTATAATTTAGGTCTGAATTATGCACAGGAGGTAAAATAAAGATTGGAAAAGGCAATTAAGATTAAGAAAGTTTTGATTAAGAAAGAAAGATTATAGGGAAGAACAAAGAAAGTAAAAATAGTGGGCGGGATTCACCGTCCCGCCAGCCCCGCACGCACCCACCGGCAGCGGGATTCTCTGTTCCCGCAGCCGGCAAATGGAGTTTCCCATTGTGACCAGTCCCACACCGTCGGAAACCCGCTGGCGTGGGGGCGAAGCGAAGATTCCGCCGATGGAGAATCCCACAGAATATGTGGTCAGATCTTCTGATCAGCGTCGATCCTGTGTGTGTCGGTGTTGGTGAACATTTCTGCTGCCAGACCACATTGCATTATTCCAGCTGGCATGCCCATAGAAGGCCTGCATGTCTAGGAGAAGACAAGTGAAGAGAGGACATGTCTCCATTTTCTGACATTAGCTGCCATGTTCAGGTGCGTTTTTAAAGATTTGTAGTCATTCAACGGAATAGTGAGTGGCTGAATGGGTGAGCGAGTGTGTCAATCAGTGAGTGAGTGAGTTAGTGATGGTGAATGAGTGGGTGTTGGATAGATGGGTAAATGAGTGAGCAGTCGAGTCAGGGTGGCTGGGGGTGGGAGGTCAGGGGAGTAGTCAGATTGGGTTTGGGTGTGGTGATGGGAATGAATCAGGTCGGGTAGTTGGGTCGAGGTTGATTTAGGGTTTTGCTTGAGGTGCTTGATTCAATTACGCTGGCTAATTTCTGTGTTAGATCAGGTACTAACCAGCATAACATGTCCTGGATAAGTATTCAAGCATGTCCTGTGAATCTGCTCCAAATCTCTGGCATTGAGTTCAGGGTTGGAAACATTTGCCCTGTGCAGCGGAAATGAATCAGAAATTTAAGCTTTCCAGGCAATTACACGACTTCTGAAGGACCTTTTAGATGTATCTCCCAACTTAAATTATAATTTTGATAAGATGGATACTGGAATATTTTGGTCTCTTTCTTTAAATCGCCAACACAAATAATTCTAAAGTAACAAAACCTTTGTAAAGTTAAAATTTCAAGGCCAGAGATGTTGTTTGGAGGTAATTCGTTTTTGTAATACCATTAAAAATTCACTTACTTCTGAATGCCTTAGCCTGAACTTTTCTGATGTGTTTAGTTGGGACTAATGAGAGAGTATGCCAAGCTCATGCCATCTCAATGATTTCAGTGTTGAGTCTATCAGTCATCGGGGATGCTAAGAGACAATACCAGGCTAAGCTAGAGTCACAGACTAACGTCATGGACTCTTGTTGGTTGTGGCAAGGCTTAAACAACATAATGTGCTACAAAGCAATGCTGAGTAGAATCTCTGGCAACAGCGCACCCCTCCCTGATGATCTCAATGCATTCTATGCTCGGTTCGAGCAGGAAACCATCAAACTGTTGTCAACTGCCCCAGCAGCCTCGGACACACCCATACCTACAGTCACAGATTCCGAAGTCAGATCGGCCTTCTTAAAAGTGAACCCTCAGACAGCAACAGCTCCTCCGTGGACCAACTGGCAGATCTGTTCGCAGACATCTTCTACCTCTCCCACTCTATTCCAAGGTTCCCACCTGCTTCAAGAAGACCACTGTCATACCGGTGTCAAAGAAGAACCAGGCAAAGTGCCTCAACAACTACCTTCCGGTGGCCTTGACATCAATCATCATGAAGTGCTTCGAGAGATTGGTCATGAGACACATCAACTCCATACTCCCAGAACACCATGATGCACTGCAATTCGCATACCACCACAACTGGTCCACAGCATATGCCATCTCCTTGGCCCTCACTCATCCCTGGAGCATCCCGACAACAAGGACTCCTATGTCAGACTCCTCTTCATTGACTACAGCTCTGCCTTCAACTCCACAATCCTGCCAAACTTGTATCAAAACTCCAAAACCCAGGACCTGGCTCATCTCTCTGCAATTGGATCCATGACTTTCTGACCGTTAGACCACAATCAGTAAGGATAAACAACAACACCTCCTTCACGATAGTCCTCAATACCGGGGCCCCGCAAGGCTGTGTACTTAGCCCCCTACTACACTCCCTACACACACACGACTGTGTGACAAAATTTGGCTCCAACTCCATCTACAAGTTGGCTGATGACACCACCATAGTGGGTCAGAGTACAGCGGGGAGATAGAGAACCTAGTGGAGTGTAACCGACAACATTTTTCCCTCAATGTCAGCAAAACCACAGAGCTGATCATTAACTTCAGGATACAAAGTATCGTACAGACCGCTACCGCATCAATGGTGCCGAGGTGCAGATGGTTGACAGCTTCAAATTCCTAGGTGTGCACATCACCAACAATCTGTCCAGGTCCACCCACGTCGATGCTATGACCAAGAAAGCACAACAGCGCCTATACTTCCTCGGAAAAAAGGGAATTCAGCATGTCCACATTGGTTCTTACCACTTTTTTCCGGATGCACGATAGGAAGCATCCTATCTGGCTGCATCAACAACCTGGCATGGCAACTGTTCGGCCCAAGACTAAGAAACTACAGGGAGTCATTAACACAGCCCAGTCCATCACGCGAACCCGCTTCCCATCCATTGACTCTGCCTACACCTCCCACTGCCTTGGAAAGTGGGCAGCATAATCAAAGACCCCTCCCACCCAAGTTATTCGCTCTTCCAACTTCTTCCATCGGGTAGGAGATACAAAAGTCTGAGAACACGCACTAACAGGTTCAAATATAGCTTCTTCCCCGCAATTACCAGACTCCTGAATGACTCTCTTATGGACTGATCTGACCCCTTCACACATCTTCTCTACTGTGTCGTAGTACACTCCGTATGCTTCACCCGATGCCTGTGTCTATGCATTTACATTGTGTATTTATGTCTGCTGTGTTATGGGCCAGGGTTTAGAAAACTCCAAAGTATATCATGGAGTTCACCTGACCTACGACTGTTTATAGATTTTGGTTTTGAGGAGCATAAGGGCCTCTCTTTCAGTTGTTATTCAACAGAGGCCTTAAGCACTTTTAATCAAAAACAAAGTTAATTCTGTGAATTCAGTTAACATTTCTACAAACACACACAGTAAGCATTTTTATCAACTACAAACATAAATACCTCACACAGCTACAGTTCTCAATATATATAGATAACCCTTAATAACTTCCCTTTCAACTGTTTCAATTTGATAACAACATTCAATAAACCAGAAAAATCCTTGTACCAAAACAGTAGGTTTGAATTCTTTCCAGAAAACAGTTATCACTTCTAAATTATCAAGTGACACCTTTTAATATGCAGAGAGAGAGAGACAAGAGAAACCTTCTTTGTCTGAATCCAGCTTACAGCTGTGTAAACGAAAGTAAAACACAGAACCACAGCCCAGCTCCACCCACACAATTACATCACTGAAGCAATTTGATAAGACACACATTTCTTAAAGGGACACTCCCATGACATATGTTTTTTTGCATGCATGGAATGATCTGTCTGGATTGGACTCAGAACAATACTTTTCACTGTACCTAGGTACACGTGACAATAAAATAAATCCAAATCCATTCACTGTTAGAGAGCATTCTGTGGGGGTGTAGGGTATCACTGACAGCAACCTTTAGATTTTTTGCAATTAACCACGCATTTTCAGATGGCGGAAGTTGCTGTTAAATTTCCTTTGTAACTGTGAGGACCACACTGTTATTCTCATTGTAAATTCCAGGCTACGGATTTTCAAAAGGGAACTGGATAAACATTTAACAGGCAACATTTTTCAGGGCTATGGGGGAAAGAGCAGGGAAGTGGGGCTGATTGGATAGCTCCTTCAAAGAACCAGCATAAGCTTGAAGAACCAGGTGTTCATACCAGACAAAAAGAGGCTGATGATTCTATAGTTCTATAAACCATATTCATTTCTCCATTGTTAAAAGACAAGTTATAGCTTATCTCTTTGCTTTCAGCCACCACTCCTTTCATCTGTTATTTATTTTCCATTTTACCTCTCTTAGATGCCTTGGAACATTTAATATGTTAAACACTCTCGATAAATGTGAGTTATTGTTATTGTGCAAACACTGAATTCACTCATTTCAAATTCATTTGCTCACTACTTTAAGGGAGCATTAGCCCATTTAAAATAAACTGGTTATTGTCTCCAAGTTTTTAGGCACATTTATTTTGCAGCTGTCTATGTCAGGCTGCTATCTGTAGAATACAGTGTGTGGCTGGTTCCCTGACGAATAAAGGCATTCTATCTATGTGGACTTTCACCCATGATGGCTAAGCTGCAATGTTAAAAGAAGAAACAATATGAGTTTGCACTCTGTCCTAACAGGAGGAATATTGGAAAATATGTATAGAAAGAGCTCAGCAGTGCACCAACTGAAAGCCTGAGCAGTTTTACAATGGGTTAGAGTACTGCCTCATGCATTATAGGATGTAGTTGAATGTATGACTCATGTACCAGCCAGTACGGATATCTGAATGTAAGCAAAAGCACATGAATGAACATGGTATCCTGACGATCAATTTTCTTTGTTATGAGAGAAAATCATGGTTTATTAACAGAAAACAGAATCAGGATGAATGGCCAATTTTTAGGTTGGCAAACTGTAACTAGTGAAATGCCACTGCAATCACTTCTGGGGCCCCAGTTATTCACAATACAAAGAAATTTGGATGAAGTGGCTGAAGATTTTGTCATCAAATTTGTGGATGATATAAAGGTAAGTAGGAAAGTCGGTTATGCGGGGGACTCAAAGAGTTTACAAAGTTTCCAGGGGTGGATACAGACTAGGGTTGGGATCTGGAAGGAGAATGTGCGCAAAGACTGAGACAAAGAAATGACCAGTAATGGCCTTATCTGAGAATGATACGATGGGACAGGCAAGACCACGTGAGATGGCAAAATCAAAGGGGTGGCCGTGAATATGGGTTGGAGAGTTTCCAAGGAGAGAAAGATTTGTGCCGGATAAGAGGGTAGTGAACTCAGAAGCGAGAGCACGATTAATTTAGCTGGAATTGAAATTATTGAGGATGTGAAGTTGATGAGAAACGGGCCCAATTTTAACTCTGTCTAATTTATTGAGTTTTGAATCAGTTCAAATCCTGCTCATCGTTAACTCTGTCTCTTTCTCCACAGGTACTGAAGGACACGCTGATTATTTCTAAAAATGTAAATTTCATTTTGGATTTTCAGCATCCACAGTTATGTTGCTTTTGCAGCAGTGGACTTTCAAAAGACATTTGAAAAGTACACCCAAATAGGCTTCTTAACAAAATTAAAGCCTATAGGATTACAGTGGCAATAGTGGTATGGATATGAAATTGGCAGAGTTAGACAGAGATTAGCGATGAATGATTATTTTTAGATATGTTGGAATTGTACAATAGTTTTGATATTATGTCATCTGCCCTTTTTGACGTTATTAATGGCTTGAATTTGGATACAAAGAGATCATTTTAAAATTTGCAGAAGACACATAGTATTAACCATTGATGAGATAAGTAGCAGACTTCAGGAGGGTAAAATGGCTGGAAACAATGTACTCAAATTAAAATACTGAGAAGTTTAAAGTAAAGCGCTTTGGAAAGAAAAATGATCAGAGGAAATTCAATTGAAATGGTAACATTTTAAAGGTGATGCAGTGATAGAAATCTGGAGGTTCACATACACAAAGCTTTGAAACTGACAATGACAAATTGAAGAAAAAATCTATTTAGGAGGCATATGGAATCAATGGCCAGAATTCTTTGGCCATTTGCTGGTGGTGGGTTTCTCTTGGCCCTGCCAGCAGCATACCCCTGCCCGTGGGTTTCCCAGAGGCGCAGATAGCTTCACTGGAAATTCCCGTTGACAGCGTCGGGATCCTCGGCGCGCTAACTCCCATCACTAGGAAACAGACGGCTGGGAGGCTGGAGAATCCCGCCCAATGGCTTTCTAAATTGAGACTTAAGAGTATAAGAGCAAAGAAGTTATGGCAAACCTTTGTAAATTGCAAGCTATATGTCAACGAGACTATCGTGTCCAATTATGGGCACCAGACTTTAGGAAGGATGTAAAGGCCTTGGCGAGGATTCAGATGATATTCGTGAGAACAGGACGAGGAATGAGGGTGTGTAGATACTAGAATTGATCTGTTCAGGGTGGAGAAGGGTAAGGGAGACGTATCAGTAGCATTCAAAATTATGAGGCATTTGACAGAGCAGATAGGAAGAAATTGGTTCCACTGACAGAAGCGTCGGTAACCAGGAAGTACAGATTTAAGATAAAGAGGGAGACTCCAATGTTATTTTATGTAGGAAATTATTATTGTCAGGATTGCATTGCCTGAAAGGATGATGAAAGCAATTGCAATGGTTGCTTTCAGAAGGGAATTGGATGCACGATAGATAAAAGGGGGAAAATAAACTCAGGGCTTTGGGGGCCATAGCAAAAGTGGACACTATTTGGTTGGTCGTTCAGGAAACCAACTCAGGGGTAATGGGCCTCCTCCTTTTCTCATGTATGCTTATGTGATTTAGTAAAATCAGAATCAAGTGTTCCAAGCTTGGGTTTTAAAAACCTTATGACGTTTGGAGGATATGTCGAGATTGAAAATATTTATGCTTATCCTTTATTGTAATCCGAAAACGTATGAATACGCGTACACTCAAAAATTCCTGCAATTTAAAGGAGCATCATTGCCACAAATTTATATATAGACTAAGACACAATGACACAATTAGTTGTACTTTATCCTAGCATATTACAGAGTGGCAGACGAGTGACATGCTTCTAGATTTCACAAACATAAAATTTCTTGCCAAGGTTTTCAGTGCTGACAGATGGCCATGGTGGAGGTTGTATCCACAGGAGACATACATATTATTACAGCTCCTACCTATTGTCATAGCAAGAAGCATGTGGAACCCACCAGTTAGCCAAAAAAAGTGCTGTTTAAACTGACAATGTAACAGCTGTGGAAATCATCAAAAGACAGTCTGGTGGATAATTGCACTGGAGAGGGGAAATTTCAAAGTAATATAATTTTACATTTAAAACAAAATATATTCCAGCCAAACACAAGGTTAATGTTCTGTTGGCGTTAAAGCTGGATGGGAAGATTCCAGAATGGAGCCCTGGTTCAAATTGTTACTTTTTAAAAATAAACCATGGAGGAACAGACTCACAGGACCGTTTAGTTCGAACAACAATTAAAAAAAAATTGAACATTTAATAATTGGATTATGATACAATACTCCTTTACCTTAAGTTTACCCCCTTAGTTTAATAATTACATACAGATTTTAAGATTAACACAGATTGCAAAATATTTTGTGAATTACAATGGCCACATTGACACACAAAGTCCCTTTTAAGCACACAAGATGACTGTGGTAAGATACACTCCTCTCTTAACCCAAGTGAATGTCTGTGGATTTCTCTTCAAAATCCCCCCAGATTATTCTCATAGCATGAACCACCTTGACTCACTGATCTCTGGCTTCCACACAATTTCAAATTCTGCTTTCTAAAGTCACACTTTCAAATCTTCTTTTAAATTATGCATTCCCTCCGTTGTCTCCACCAAGGTTTCTTTTTCAGGTTTTACACCTTTTCCTTCAGATTTCCTTTGTCTTAAAGACTTTTACACAAACTCCGAGGTTCAGCCTCCAATTTTCACAATTATTCCAAATAACGTCCCGCAAACTAGTAATTTTACACCACCCTTAGCATTGCGGAATATATATTTGTGGCCTCTCACTATCCAATGCCTATTTAACTCTCTGTGACTTTACTGAAGAGTAATTTGTTCTGATCCCCAGTTTCCTCTGTTGGAAACTTCTCTTCATTTCTCTAGTTTCCTTAACTAGCTGGACTATAGGTTTCCGGCATCTGATCATTTAAGCATTACTCTACAGTATGGCTTTTCTTTAAGCAAATCTGAGAGAGATGTTTCCTTTTTAGCCTTCTAAAACAAACTGCTTCTAGAATACCTGTGAGAGCTAACTTCTCAATCACTACCTACCTCCAACTGCAATCAAATTAACTGAACCAAAACTTAAAAGTTTCTCTACTGTACAAAATATGTAACCCTTAAAACTACCTTTATTTTCTGAACAGTTTGCTTCCATGTTCAGTTACAGCCCTTTATGAACTATTACTAGGTGTATACATTTCGGAGAAGGCTTGACAGATTTTAACATCTGCGTATGCGACTGAGAAATAGAATATTGTCTAACAAACTTTCACTTCCTTTTCAATCGTGAGAAGTTCCTAAAAAATTTGCTTGTTGGAATTTGGGTCTTATTACCTGCCACATTTTCAGAATTGTTACAATACTGTTGTAAAACTTTTGTCTGTTCTGTGTTTCCTTTTTAATTCCTGTCCTGCTGACTGCTTTAACCTACAATCTCCTTTCTATACATTTTAGGCAAACCGAAACACCCCTGGTCTAATGAACTAGCCCAGGACTTTCCCTTTAGGTTCTGTAGGAGAGCCCGTAATGTCAGTTTGATAGACTTGGCAAGCAATTCTGAGCCATCTCCTGGTGTTGCTTGCGATTGATGGAGCCATTGAGAATCTTCTTCAGAAAGACGGGTCATGTGAAGAGCTCCATTTTGTCCTGATTTCTGTGAGAAGACAGAGGCAGGAAGCAGCTGGAAGTCACTCTCTCAGTGCTCTCTCCTCTGCCAGGTGATTCAAAAGGCTCCCAGCCAGACCTGTGAAGGCACTCCTATTTAAAAGACACCGGCAGCATTTAGATAAGTGAAGGGAACTTCTGGAGTGAAAGGCTTCAAGCAGTTTTTCACGAGGTCTGTCATATTTAAATCCTTTGTCTGAGTGGCTGGAAAAAGCTCAAACAGAATTCTCTTAATAATACCGCCAGGACTTCTGCACAAAGACCAGGCGAACAGAAAAGTCTGCAAAATTTGCTGGTATAAAGCCCCAGTGGTATCTCAGGGAGATGGAGGCTTCATCTGTTGATCAAAGGTCAGAATTGCACTGACCTGAATCTCTTCTGTAAGGCTCCATCTTGTGGTATAAGGACAGAATTGCACCAACTTGAATCTCTTGTATAAATCCATTCCCCAGAATGTCGCATTCGGAGAAGACTGGCTCCTACAAAGGCCACAACCACAGCACTGAAGATGCATCTCAAACCTTTTCCTTCAATTCCCATTATTTTAATTTGTCCCCTAGCCCCATACCATCAGTCTGTTTTGTGTGTGTCTGGGTGGAGGGTGGGACATGGTTTTGGAAATGTGTAGAGTAGTAGGCCATCGTTCCATTATTTCCTTTACATGTTCATCTTTTACTCTTATTATGAATAAATAGTTTGTTAATGTTTTACTTATAAATTAGAGCAGTCAAGCGTTATAGATCTCATGAAAACACACAAATTATTGGTTAGTTCACTTATGTTGGGACTCTGGAGTCTATGGGGCTGCAACTGACCATGTACTCACCCAGT